>NC_062526.1:2966328-3053828 GCF_022655615.1 Tachysurus fulvidraco
ATGACACTGTTTTAATGATCACTTTTATACCAGCAGCTAATTCACATAATAATTGGATATAAAAAAAGGGGGAGGGGCTAATCTATACATGACACGCCCACACCGACTTAGTGTTTCTGTGGAAATCGAATAAAGTGTCACAAGAGACTTCAGGCGAACTTTAAACTTTTAACAGTTCTACTAAAATGAAAAATGGCTTTTTTTTTTCCAGAAGACGCCAAAAAAAGAGGAGTTTGTCCCTGTTTTGTTGTGTCCATGTTGAGTATTGAATGTCTTTGTCATGTCTCACTCCACACTGGTGTTTATACTGTACAGTATGAAGCTCAAGTAAAAGTAGATGCTCAGGACTTTTAGGGAATTTGTAATGTTTTAGAATTATTTCTGTTTTTCTCTGGAATACTAGCGGTGATAGATTTGTTTAAAAAAACTGTTTTGTTTTTTCCCACAGAAAAGTTTCTATCTTCAAAGTAAACATTGTGCCGAATCGTTTTACATCCGAGTCACAGCCACGAAATCGTTCGTTTGTTTTTTTTTAACTGATTGAAAAGTTCTGATAAGTCGCAGGGTTTAGAGACGTTAATACAAATGCTGCAGTTGTAATTCTGGGGGAAAAAAATTCTATAAAACATGACAGAGCCATTGAATCACACCTCCAGGGTTGGGGGTTCGATTCCCGCCTCCGCCTTGTGTGTGTGGAGTTTGCATGTTCCCCCCGTGCCTCGGGGGTTTCCTCCGGGTACTCCGGTTTCCTCCGCCTGTCCAAAGACATGCGTGGTAGGTTGATTGGCATCTCTGGAAAATTGTCCGTAGTGTGTGATTGCGTGAGTGAATGAGAGTGTGTGTGTGCCCTGTGATGGGTTGGCACTCCGTCCAGGGTGTATCCTGCCTCGATGCCCGATGACGCCTGGGATAGGCACAGGCTCCCCGTGACCCGAGGTAGTTCGGATAAGCGGTAGAAAATGAGTGAATGAATGAATGAATGACAAAGCCACTGTCGGACACTGAGACCTATCGTTTATCTTGTTTTCGAGTCCATATGAAACAGAAATGTACCGATAGCTTTTCTTTTCCCCCCCAGGACATGACATCATCAGTATAATAACGCTGTCATGATTTCACACAGCTACGACTGTTAACACGCTTCACCACCCTCACTGACTGACAGGTGGTATTTATACGAACACGGGACTTTACGATGGCGGCGGAATATCGACTTAATTAATGCCACCTTCGCTAATGGAGAGTTATTGATGTGTTTATTAAGTAGAGTCAATAGTGTCTCAATAGAGCAGGTGCCATCTGAGGCACCGAGAGCAATTAGCCACTTCATTTGTTTCACACACCACTGAGTGTGTGCTTTTTTTTTTAAGCCAAAAATATCCCTAGTGAGCTTCCTGTTGTTGGAAAAAGCCCTACATGCAAGGGTGTTAATTCGCGGTATGCAATGAATGCAGTTTGAACCTAATAATAAAAAGTGGTCCAGATCTCAGAAATGTTACATAGCTAGCTTTGTCAATGGATGCTAGTTAGGGAGAAATTATTGCTAATGTATTAAGTTAGCGATGTGGAATTGAGCTCTCAGCTTTTTTTCTCACTCACGGAACAGACGTATCATTCGTTGTGAGCTAACACCAGACTCTGAAGCGAATTGGAAAACAGCTCGACACTTCATCTGTTCGACACGACGCTGTCGAACGACCGGCTTGACCTCATCCGAATCTGGCCGCGAGAACACGAGATCTCAGGCGTTACAGAAGACGGAGTAGCGCTAACAGCTTGCTGGCTCTTCACTCGAAAATTTAAATACGGTCTTCGTCTGAGACTATCGTGGCCTGGATTCCAAATACCACAAAGGCTGTTTGCTATAATAATTGAAATCAAATAAAAAATATCATTGTGATAGTTATACATTAAGTAACTATATTTAACTTAAGCCTAAGGAATAATTGTTATGTTTGTTTGTTTAAAATAGTTCTGTTTTAATTGAAAACTGCATGTAGACAGAGCTTCAGACCTGCAGCAGAAAGTCTGACCTCCATAGCAGCTTTTATTGGCTCAAGAAGGCATCTGATTGACGCGTAAAGCAACCGATCACAGTTTGTTTTATTTAGAGTCATGTTCAGGTCCACGAGAATGTAAAGTTCCTGCAAAAACTGACCAGAGCATTTGGAAGATTCAGAATTTAGCTTAATGTCACCGTAGTAAACATGACGCCTTCCTTCTACACCAGGGAACTGGAGCGACACGACGGCTTTGCTTCCGGGCCGACCGTTACAAACAGAAAATGCTGCCTGAAAAACTTAGGGAAAGAAAAGAAACCGAAACTCAATAAACTACAAAACTAATTACACACACTGGAGACACCGAACAGAGACCACGACAACAAAGACAACACAACAACAAGGATTAATAGGAGACACATCAATCAATTAGGAACAAGTGTGCAGAGGCGTGAAGAAATGAAGGCTGGGGGCAGGGGGGGATGGTAGACACACGTGAACACAAAATGTAAACAAAACCACATGGTACAAGACACACTGCCGGAGCGCCTATAATGTTCCAGCAGAAAATTGTCCAAGCATGACCCTGATAGCTCTTGCCATATCTCTCTGATATATATTCATTCATTCATTCATTCATTCATTCATTCATTAATGTTCTACCGCTTATCCGAATTTCTTGGGTCACGGGCAGCCTGTGCCTATCTCAGGCGTCATCGGGCATCGAGGCAGGATACACCCTGGACAGAGTGCCAACCCATCGCAGGGCACACACACACACTCATTCACTCACACACTCACACACTACGGACAATTTTCCAGAGATGCCAATCAACCTACCATGCATGTCTTTGGACCGGTGGAGGAAACCGGAGTACCCGGAGGAAACCCCCGAGGCACGGGGAGAACATGCAAACTCCACACACACAAGGCGGAGGTGGGAATCGAACCCGAATCGAATATATATATATATATATATATATATAAATATTATACACCAGAACAAATATTCAGTCATATTCAAATGTTATAAGTCAAAGTGGATAAAAATAGAATAGGAATAGAATTGTAAAATTGTAAAGAAATAAATATTCAAATAAATAAAAAATAAATAAAATAAAATGGAATTTAAAATAAAATAGAATTAGCGGTACAGAAGAAACAGAGGAAAATATATAAATATGTAAAAAAAAAAATTCAGCACATGAATAGAATTAAAATGACTGAATTATGAATGATAAAACTTTATTGTTTCATATAAAATCTTATTCTTAATGGTGCTCGATTTCAGTAAAAAATCCAGCATTGCTGTGAAAAATCCTTCTTATTCACCCGAGTGAATAACAGAGCTCATACTGTCAGATATATAGAATGTTTATTTGTCACAATTCATAAATGTTTTTTTTATTGACGTCTTTTCAATCTGGATGGAGATCAGCATGCTTAATCCAGGCCCTGCAATAACCTTGCTCTCTCTCTCTCTCTCTCTCTCTCTCTCTCTCTCTTTCTCCCTGATCCCTTTCGCACTTTCATACCCAATGTGACGTGAACATGTAGACTCCAACTCTGCAATTAGTGTCAGCGTTTGATAATAGCTTTGCCACCGGCGCTACAGTATAAAGCCCACGGTGGTAACGACGGAGAGAGAACAACAGGTGAACTTAATGAACTGCAATTTTTTTTTTCAAAGATTGATTTCTCAGAACAGCCTCGGTGACATTTCGCCTCGGTCTGAACGCACACGCATAAATTCCCGCACCGTTCTCTCGACTGTTCGTGAAGCCGCGTCCGCTTATGGATTACGGATACGAACGAAATGAGATTTAATTCTCTTCCTCTTTCTTCTTTCTGTTCTTTAATATTATAGATACGGCCATCTTCCTCCGGCTGTGTTTCAGCACCGCGTTCTAACATCACCGTCATCCATCATGAAGGATGTTATTAGTGCGTTAGACGTGTTAAATGATTTCGCGATCTCGTATTGACCAAAGTCTTTGGTACAGTAAGAGCTGTTTGTTTGCGGGAGTATTAAAATACGTCTAGAAATACTTTTTTATATCATTTTAATATTTTGCAGGATAATATAATATATACTTCACACGGGGGCACGGTGGCTTAGTGGTTAGCACGTACGCCTCACACCTCCAGGGTCGGGGGTTCGATTCCCAACTCCGCCGTGTGTGTGTGGAGTTTGCATGTTCTCCCCGTGCCTCGGGGGTTTCCTCTGGGTACTCCGGTTTCCTCCCCGGTCCAAAGACATGCATGGTAGGTTGATTGGCATCTCTGGAAAATTGTCCGTAGTGTGTGTGTGTGTGAGTGAATGAGAGTGTGTGTGCCCTGTGATGGGTTGGCACTCTGTCCAGGGTGTATCCTGCCTCGATGCCCGATGACGCCTGAGACCCGAGAAGTTCGGATAAGCGGTAGAAAAAATGAATGAATGATTGAATGAATGAATGAATATACTTCACACTATATCTAAATCTACATACACGCAAACTCTATTTCCGTCAGTACCACATTTCCTGTGAATCATTACAATCGTATTTAGCTTGATCAACCATGCCCAAGATTCTAATAGATACTACTAATAATACAAATAATAACAATTATCTTCCCTGATTGTTTTATTTATTTAAAAAAAAAAAAAGTAATATAAAATTTCACCTAACATAGTTTTTAGGCTGATGGAATCCTAATCTGTGACCTAGGAGTGTCTTTGGCGTAAATGTAATAATAAATGTAGTAACGATGACAAAGATAAACAGAGTAGTGAACGACAGGAAACATATCTCTCTCTTACTTACCAGAAGGAGGTATAAATACACTACTTTAAGGAATGTGTTGTATTTTTATTTAGTCAGCGGTTTGAAGCTGGTGTGATATCTTTCCGATGAACACAACAGACGGATTAAAATGAGGGGTGAAAAGATCAAACCTGGTGGCGTCGATACATTTCAGGCACCTCGGGAAGTCTTAGCTGTGCCTATCTCAGGCGTCGTCGGGCATCGAAGCAGGATACACCCTGGACGGAGTGCCAACCCATCGCAGGGCACACACACACTCATTCACTCACTCACACACACACACACTCATTCACTCACTCACACACTCCGGACAATTTTCCAGAGATGCCAATCAACCGGGGGAGGAAACCGGAGTACCCACATAGACAGCGTCTTGGTTCGCATCCGACGATCGATAAAACAGTGTCTGGACTATGAAATACCGTTGGAGTGTGTTGGTGATCTTTATAGCTCTAAACCCCAAATCTATTCACTCAGACAAGACATAATTCCCGAGTCGCGTTCGCTCTTGTAGATTTGCACCCGAGGCTAATGTACTCAGTCTCACTCTAAAGCATTTTATATTTATAGATGCCAATGTCCTTAAGCATATCTCAGGTCTGAGTGAACTCTCTGAGCTCTATGTGGTTCAGAGGCAGATATTCACACGCAAAGTTTTGAGTGGGATGAGCGAGATGTCTTTCGGTTGTCTCCGCCTCCTAAAAACACCCTGGTTGATGGATTATCGTGTATTTACCGGCTCTTGGATCAGGGTCCCGTCCACGCCGTATTCATGACTTGCTGAGATACCCAGACAAGGATTAAGTGCTTACTGAAGATGAATGAATTTGACTTCTGCCAATCAGGAAGCACACACTTGCTGATAGGATACAAACGTACAAAGTCCACTAACTGGGTCAACTAAGGCCACGTTCACACCGCAAGTCTTAATGCTCAATTCGGATATTTTGCTCAGATCAGATTTTTTTGTTTGGCTGTTCACATTACCATTAAAAATGTGGTCTATATCAGAACGAACGATAACGATGACGTCACACGCAGCACGCCGTCGTGCTAAAAAACTGGCGAGGTTATGGAGGAAGTATATCATATATCATGTAATGCTATAATGTGATGTATTCAACGCAAACATTATGAGCCGGTTCACGTAACCACTTTATATAACACTCTTAACACCCACACACGTTACCAGTCACGTTTTCGTCGGCGCAAAAATAAATAAATAAATAAAATAATTTTTTTTTTTGAATGAATTTTTTTTTTTTTGTGACGAATGTCGATGTAGATTGACGTAGAAGTCGCATCAAATCCGCCTCGGCTGTTCACACTGCGGCCACATTGGAAAAAATCAGATTTGGGTCTGATTCAGGACCACATATGGAAGTGGGGGCAGATTTGAGTGTTCACACTACTCCTGAAGAAGTCTGACCTGGTCACTTGACACCAAAAAAAATCGGATTTGGTTTACCTGCAGTGTGAACAGGGCCGATGTCAGAAGGCTAGTTGGAATAAACATCACAGACATACGTGTGAACTGAAACAAAAGTGTAAACCAAACGTACGTAATTAAACACAGGTGAAAACAATTAGAACGACGACGGTGAGCGTGAGGTTGCTGGGACCCGAAGTCCGTGGCAGCCATGTTTGTAGGAGTGTGTGGAGTGTCGTGATGTGATACTGCCTTACACTCAGGTAACAGGTACAACATTGTGCACAAAATGTCTTTTTTCTTCTTTTCTAAAGGTCAAAAAGGACAAAGTACCTTGCAAGAGCCAACAAGACAATTCCTTTTTTTAACTTTTCACCCTTTTTGTAGTTTCTGTTCATTATTTTAATATCGGTTTCTCCTCCTAGCCTTATAAGGACGTGTCATGACAAGCTTGGAGTAAACACACACACACACACACACACACACACACACACACACACATACACAAGAGATTTACATTCCTTTTAGAGAGGTTTCGCTGTAAATGTTTTTTTTTCCCAAGCTTTTTTTATTTCCTTATCTTTTGTTTTGTTCATGGAGACACAGAGAGAGAGAGAGAGAGAGAGAGAGAGAGAGGTAGAGGGAGACAGAGAGAGACAGAGGTAGAGGGAGACAGAGAGAGAGGGAGACAGAGAGACAGATAGAGAGAGAGGGAGACAGAGAGAGAGAAAGAAAGAGAGAGAGAAAGAGAGAGAGACAGGGGGAGGGGGACAGAGAGGGAGAGAGAGAGTGACAGAGATAGACAGAGAGAGAGAAAGAGAGGGGGTGACTGGGAGAGAGAGTGATGGAGATAGAGAGAGAGTGAGGGAGATAGACAGAGAGATAGAGAAAGAGAGAGAGTGAGGGAGATGGAGATGTTGAAGTGTTTAGATTTTATTATATGAGTCATATTTGAACCACTGATTCCACATTTCTGAGGAATAATGTTATAAATAAAAGATATATTTTTGACAAATGAAAGATCACATAAAGGCTTTAGGAAAAGACCTGAATGGCCCATGACTTGTGAACGTGTCTAACAGTGTAAGACTGGAAAAAATGCGGAAGGCAGAACATTTACTGTCATCTTTTAAAAAAAAGAAGAAAAAAAACGTATGCAATTTACATAGTGTGTAATAATGAATAAAAGTGTGATGATGGTGATTACAGTCATCTTCTTCCAGCCGCAGAATGAATTTCACATGTTGGCAAATAATAAGAACCCTAAAATGATTACTGTTACGACTTCATGGGGAAGTAATGAGAGAATTATACTGTAAGCTGGGATAATAGATTTGGGCTATTGTTCTCCTGCCGTTTCTCAGTCAAAGAGGAATCCTGCAGAAAAACACAGAAAGAGAAGAAAAACACAGAAAGAGACGAGTGGACAGGATCGCGTTGGACAGATCGAGCCGCCGATCGTCCCAAATCAGCATCAGCTGCTCGCCGTGGGAACACGAAGACACCTCTACCCTATAAAACACAGAACAAATGCAAATGCTAAGGTTTTAGGTTGCTTTGTAAATGCATGCTGTCTGTATAGTGATATTATGGGGTTAAGTTGGGATATGTGAAGAAGGAATCTCACCGTGATGTAATGCAGTGGTCCCCAACCTTTTTTTCGCCGCGGACCGGTCATTGTTTGATAATTTTACCGCGGCCCTCTGGGGGTGGGGGTGGGGGGGAGGACTGGTGGCTATACAATTAAATTAAAATTAATAATTTTAATTTAATTGTATTTAATCATGCCTTTTTAACTCACTACAACACTAAATCAATGAGAACCCTGAGCTTGTTTCTTTGCAATCTGGGGTAACAGGAGACAATGACACCCGAAGTTTATTCCGTTGTTTTGTTTCGGTTGCCGTCACTGCAGAAATCCCCGCTTCACACAGATAGTATGTCGGAAATGGTGATAGGGATGTAAGTGCTGTGGTGACAATCTCAGGGTGTTCTGCCATGACTTTAATCCAGAACACCGGCAGAGTTTCTAACTTTCTAACGACGTCTGTTTCGTGCTCATTTTTGCTAATTTGTGGGTTAAATTTGAGCAAACACAATTATACACGTACACCAAGCACTGTTAAACATGACAAAGTACCGGTGAACAGAGAGAAGAGCGATGCACACCTTCTCTCTCCACCAAAGCTACAACACCACTGCCGCTCGCAGCCGCTCAGCTCCAGATGTCACCTAAACCCGGCCCGATATCATGATATTTTGCGCATGTGCGGTATCTGTGCGGCTTTAGGTGACGTCTCTCAGCTCCCGGTTAACCTCTCGTCCATGGAAAGTCGTACAAACCCGAGAGAAATACACCACAGTAAATAAAATGGAAATAATTTAATGTTCCTTGGGCGGCCCGGTACTATTTTGTCCGCGGCCGGGGGTTGGGGACCACTGATGTAATGTATATGTGAAAACATAAAGGCGTCTTCTTCCTAATCGGCCCAGTGATGGTCTCCTGGTTTGACCTTGCATCACGGACACTTGGTTTCCGTCTGTTTAAAGCAGATTATGGTGCATGTGGTGAATGTTTTGCTGCTCTTCAGATTCACTAAACTATTAAATATGACTTTACTATGTAACGTGATTGAGTCTCTTTAATACTGACCAGAAGTTTCAAAGTGTTCAAGCCTCCTGTGTTCAGCCAAGCTGCCATTGTCTGGTCGAAAGTTAAAGCCCTTAAGTCTTCTGTCCAGGGAAACTGTATCACCTCAGAACCTGCACTCTGTCCTGTTTCCTTACAAGCTGCGATATGTGAAAAAAGTGGAGAAGTATTCTGCCGTAGCACTGTTCAGCTATTTAAAAACAATGATGTCATTTTACTAGGGGGGACACGGTGGCCTCACAGGGTTGGGGGTTCGATTCCCGCCTCCGCCTTGTGTGTGGAGTTTGCATGTTCTCACCTTCGCTGGGGTTAATTAATACTCCAAAATTGCACTGACACTTAAAAGTGTCTGTCAAACACCAGACTCACTTTATATCCAATATTAGATTTTATAAATGTGTAATGAATATTATTCTTTACTCTTGCTTGTACACGTAACTTTATTGATTGTTGCTGTAATTTGTGAATTTTTGGTCTGGGGTTAATAAACTGATCTACCTACACATTTACTGTACCTACAAAACCTGCCCACTAACTTACCTACTCCATCCAACCTAAC
This sequence comes from Tachysurus fulvidraco, assembly GCF_022655615.1. Classification (NCBI taxonomy): domain Eukaryota; kingdom Metazoa; phylum Chordata; class Actinopteri; order Siluriformes; family Bagridae; genus Tachysurus; species Tachysurus fulvidraco. The sequence goes on from NC_062526.1 coordinate 2,975,771, forward strand.
CCAACAAACTTAACCCACCTACTTACTTATCTACACTAAATCAACCTAATCCATGTACCATCTATCCAACCTAAACCAACGAACCTAACCCACCTTATTATTTACCTACAGCGATCAGCATAATTTACCTACCCCATCCAACTTAAACCAACCAACCTAACCCACCTTGTTACTTATGCACACTAAACCAATCTTACCTACCTACCTAAGTACCCACACCCAAACAAACTAACCCACCTACCTACAGTAACTATAAATAAATCAGCTTAAGTTAAGTTTGTATATGTTTACAATTGCTCAAGTTGCACAATGTACTTTATAGTATACATTATGCGCTCCAGTCAGTGCCATTTTGTGTATTTTGTGTATTTGTCTTGTATTGTTTTATTTTGTCTGTTTGCACTGTGTTTTGTCTGGCCCTGGTGTTCTAGGTCGCACATGATGCACTTTATGTGCCTAGGACTAAAGTCTTTAGCTTTGTGTTGTTTTATGTAGCTTTATGTCATTTAATGTTGCACCATTGTCCTGGAGAAACGTTTACATTTTACTGTGTATTACATCAGCTATATATGGTTGAAATGACAATAAAAGCTTCTTGATATGACCTGACTTAAGCAACCAACATAACCCACCTTCTTATTTACCTACACCAAACCAATCTACCCCACCTACCTAACTACCCACACCCAAACAAACTAACCCACCTACCTACAGTAACTACCCACACCCAAACAAACTAACCCTCCTACCTACAGTAACTACCCACACCCAAACAAACTAACCCACCTACCTACAGTAACTACCCACACCCAAACAAACTAACCCACCTACCTACAGTAACTACCCACAAACAAACAAACCCACCTACCTACAGTAACTACCCACACCCAAACAAACTAACCCACTTACCTACAGTAACTACCCACACCCATACAAACTAACCCACCTACCTGCAGTAACTACCCACACGCAAACAAACTAACCCACCTACCTACAGTAACTACCCACACCCAAACAAAATAACCCACTTACCTACAGTAACTACCCACACCCATACAAACTAACCCACCTACCTGCAGAAACTACCCACAACCAAACAAACTAACCCACCTACCTACAGTAACTACCCACACCCAAACAAACTAACCCACCTACCTACAGTAATTACCCACACCCAAACAAACTAACCCACCTACCTACAGTAACTACCCACACCCAAACAAACTAACCCACCTACCTGCAGTAACTACCCACACCCAAACAAACTAACCCACCTACCTACAGTAACTACCCACAAACAAACAAACCCACCTACCTACAGTAACTACCCACACCCAAACAAACTAACCCACCTACCTGCAGTAACTACCCACACCCAAACAAACTAACCCACCTACCTACAGTAACTACCCACACCCAAACAAACTAACCCACCTACCTACAGTAACTACCCACACCCAAACAAACTAACCCACCTACCTGCAGTAACTACCCACACCCAAACAAACTAACCCTCCTACCTGCAGTAACTACCCACACCCAAACAAACTAACCCTCCTACCTGCAGTAACTACCCACACCCAAACAAACTAACTTAACCAACCTACCTCGGACAATGTTTTAGACTCATGCATGGGCATAAATTTCATTTAACAGTAGGGGGGCAATAAATATAAAATTTCTCATGAGCAATTTTTGAAGGGGGGACACAAATAATACAGTCAAATTGTACTTATGAAGACACTGTATGTCCCCACAGTGATAAACTTTGCGTTTATCAGTATTATTGTAGCATGGAGACGTGTCATTATGGTTATTTTCAAAGTTTTTCTCGACGGCTTTGGCGTGTTAGTTACAGTACACTACGCAACAAGCTATTGTGAACAAGCTACCGTTAACTAGATGAGTAATATTTTAATCGCTAATATATTGCAGATTCATGGACAATTACGTCGGTAATCAGCATTTTTGCCCAACTAATTTATGAATGAATCTGCATCAACTACATTAAAGAGAATCGCTTTATTTAAAGTGAATAACATCCTCCAATTAATGGAGTCCAACATTAATTGAGCCGCAGCCACACACCTGACTCGTGTGTACAGAGTAGGTGAGATGAACTGGGAAAGCAGGCAGTGGGTCAAACCACTGTGAGGAAGGGGAGGGGGGACTGTGGGTCAAACCACTGTGAGGAAGGGGAGGGGGAACTGTGGGTCAAACCACTGTGAGGAAGGGGAGGGTGGAACTCAACTGTTTCTAAATGCATTTTATGCGTTTTTTTTTTCTTACACAATTATTCAGGTATACATGCATATATTTTTCACAATAGAGAGTGCGATATTTTTTAAATAATTTTTTTTGGGTGGGGACAATCCTCGGATGCGGGTGGACATGTCCCGGGATTTACGCCCATGGACTCATGGTATCTTAAGTATGTAACCTAGTGAACCAGTGTTAATGCATCCAATGATAGAGACTTAAGCACTTCTGTACGTCGCTCTGGATAAGGGCGTCTGCCAAATGCTTTAAATGTAAATGTCTCTAACTACCCACACCCAAACAACCTAACCATCATAACCCACCCACCTGTACCACCAGAAAATGCTTCCTTTTGAAAACTGTGTAAAATGTTTTGTGTTGTATGTATAAAGAAAACATGGCATGGAAACGTTAGAGTTTTTTTGTTCCTAACAATTACTGGGTGTGGTGGATTGTTTTTTTTTTTGGATTCACTCTCATCAAGTTTCTACAATCTTTTACACTCACAGGTATCTGGGCATCACACGACCTTTAACGTACCCTGCACGTCAGAATGGTCAACTGATGGCAAAGATGATCTTCGGCGTGTGGTTGGTGTCGGCGTCCATCACTCTTCCGCCATTTTGCGGCTGGGCGAAGAACATCAACGAAGAAGGAGTGTGTCTGATCAGCCAGGACTTCAGCTACACCATCTACTCCACCGCTGTGGCCTTCTACATCCCCATGCTTGTCATGCTTTTCATGTATTATAAGATCTTCAAGGCGGCGAGAAAGAGTGGTGCCAAGCATCGCTTTGAGTCGGTGAGGATGCAAGGGCTGAAAACGCAGCAGCACCCGGTGGCCGAGGAGTGCGTCGCGCTGTCTCGACTGCTCAGCCCAGAACGCCAGAACATGTCCATCTTCAGGCGTGAACAGAAGGCTGCCACCACGCTGGGTGTCATCCTTGGAGTCTTTACCATCTGCTGGCTGCCTTTTTTCATCCTGACCACGGCGAGGCCGTTTATATGCGGCATCGAGTGTAGCTGTGTCCCGATTTGGATCGAGAGGACGCTGCTGTGGTTCGGCTACGCCAACTCGCTCGTCAATCCGTTTATTTACGCCTTCTTTAACCGTGACCTGCGCTCGACCTACTGGGATTTGCTACGGTGTCGTTACCGTAATATCAACCGCAGACTGTCTGCCGTCGGCGTACACGAGGCCCTGAAGTTTTAAAACAAGACCAACCTCTCACTTGAAACACACATATACAGCAAGGTCAATGTTGGATCTGGATCCTATGTGCAGAGGTTGTGTGTTTTTTTTTTTTTTTTTTTTTTTTTCAGAAACTCTAAGAAGGATGAAACCACATGCCGTATTTCAAGAGGCTTTTTGGGGGAAAAAGATTTGCAGTAGAAAGGTGAAGTCTGAAAAGGTCACAGCAGGAGGTCGGGATGCTTTGGGATGCACGAGCACGGACGCTATTTTCGGACTTGACGACGGAGAACAAAAGTGAGCGTCGAAGCAGGTTGACAGGTGATTTTAAATATTCTTTCAAATTCTTTGAGAAGGACACATTATATTTTTGGATTTACTGAATGAGGCTGAAAGGAGATTGCAGAATGACCTGAACAAGAGCACAGAGAAATATGTTTTATAAGATCAAAATCGGATACCGTTACCGTCTTCGCCCTTCGGTGAAGGACACTGCAAAGGTTTTTCCATGAAATTTAAAGTGGAAACTATTTCAGGACCGTTTTCTTGGCTGGAATTCTCAAAGCAGATGTTTCTGACCATGTCAGATGTGGACTGCAAGCGCTAGTGGATAATCGCTGCTGTAGGGCTTGTGGTCAGCACTGACTAATGTTGGAAATGCTCGTATGTGTTTACGCGTGTTCCAAAGCCAAGGTGACAAGAGAGACAGGACACAAAACATTGCATCCAATGACTCACCCTGTGTATTTTAAGAAACATGCATTTAGCAGTGGTCGGATATGTCTGTCCTCAAAGGATTATCAGACTGAAGAAAGCTTGGTGTGAATGCGACACTTTAATCTGACCTGTTTTTTTGGCCAGATTTAACTGGGTCACACAAAAAAAATTATAATAATAACAATAACAATAATAATAATAATAATAATAATAATAATAATAATAATAATAAGAACCACAGAGGCTTAATGATGATAATTTGAATCATTAAATTGCAACTGAACCTCTAACATCTGCCTAGGAAACAGAAATGTTCCATATGTACAATAACATGTATAATTGTCGAATATCTGTGCAGAAGAACATGACCCCTCCTGTATATCGTCAGTTGTAAATCGGTTCCGGAAACTTTTATGCTATTGTTTTCTGTATAATATGTAAAAAAAAAAAAAAAAGTCTATTTAAATGTGTTTTGTTTTCATGTGATTTATTCGGATGTCTTATAAAAACCCATGTTTCGTCCCGTATCCTGGAGAAATCACCAGTTATTTGTTCTATGGAGAAGTGATTGTGGAGGACGAACGTGGACGTCATACGTTTAGACTGTTTACTTGTAACACGCAGCCGATCGATGCGTGTGGAACCTTATTTATACACCACGTGAGGAATAAAAAGCTCCATGTCGTGCTGTTATTCTACGCATTAACTAGTCCGTCTGATAAATGTTGTTCCCTCACCATTCTCAATTTTTTTTCTTTTTTTTAATATAAATATAAACTCCATTAGGGGCACGGTGGCTTAGTGGTTTGCACGTTCGCCTCACACGTCCAGGGTCGGGGGGTTCGATTCCCGCCTCCGCCTTGTGTGTGTGGAGTTTGCATGTTCTCCCCGTGCCTCGGGGGTTTCCTCCGGGTACTCCGGTTTCCTCCCCCGGTCCAAAGACATGCATGGTAGGTTGATTGGCATCTCTGGAAAATTGTCCGTAGTGTGTGAGTGTGTGAGTGTATGAGAGTGTGTGTGTGCCCTGCGATGGGTTGGCACTCCGTCCAGGGTGTATCCTGCCTCGATGCCCGATGACACCTGAGATAGGCACAGGCTCCCCGTGACACGAGAAGTTCGGATAAGCGGTAGGAAATGAATGAATGAATAAATGAATGAATGAATGGATAAACTCCATTATATTATAAAATCTCAATGATTCGGTGCGAGACGCATCGTGTGACGTCATGACAACACACATTTATCCGAATTCTTATTTACTTGCATCGATCACGACACGTCTGGAAACAAGTCATTACACATGTGACATCACTGGATAAAAAATAAACTTTTTTGCTTTTTATTTCTTTTCACTAAAGAAAAAAAACCTGAAAAGATTAGCTAGTTTTTGTAAAATGAGCAAAAAATCTGAATGTTTCTTCATGATCTTCATTACGGCTGATTTGGTAGTCATAGTTATGATCCATAACGAGAGTCAGCGATGATCCACGCAGCACTAATGAAACATCAGTGTGAATGCATGTTAACGATCAGATGGCAAACCAATCACAGGAGAGGGGCGGAGCCAGGAGAGAAATCAAAACAAAGGCATGTGTTCATGTGATGAATCTATTTATTTCCAACCCCTAAAACACACCTCTAATCAATCCCTTAAATCCAAAGCGTGTTCATTTTGTTTCCTTTTCTAACTAGAGCTGTTGATCCGTCATGTTACCAGTCGCATCGATTTTATTGAGACACTGATTGTAGCTCTGTTAAAAAAAAGCTAAAAAAAACCCGAAAACAACAGCTTTGGTGAGAATAAATGATGAATGTATGTGTAAGTGGGACACTTTACTTCTGAGAAGTCAGCACAGCTGCAGCGTTAATAATGCACGACCTGTCACCTCTATTATGGATAACTCAGACAAATAAGAGCCATAACTCTCAAAGCTATCATTACAGAGTGGAGAAGTGTGTATGAGAGGCACCTAAGGATTGTACCAAGAGGTCCAGGCCATCATGGTCCAGGCCACCTACAGTAATAATAATCATTTTAAAACGTGTGTGTGTTGTGTGTTTAGCATGTTTTTGCCTCAAAACTCCAGGTTGGGGGTTTGTTTCCTGCCTCCAACCTGTGTGTGTGTGTGTGCGTGTGTGTGTGTGTGTGTGTGTGTGTGTGTGTGTGTGTGTGTGTGTGTGTGTGTGTGTGTGTGTGTGTGTGTGTGTGTGTGTAAAACATGTTTTTTTCCTCACACCTCCAGGGTTGGGGGTTTGTTTCCTACCTCCACCCTGTGTGTGTGTGTGTGTGTGTGTGTGTGTGTGTGTGTGTGTGTGTGTGTGTGTGTGTGTGTGTGTGTGTTTGTTTAACATGTTTTTTCCTCACAACTCCAGGTTGGGGGTTTGTTTCCTGCCTCCACCCTGTGTGTGTGTGTGTGTGTGTGTGTGTGTGTATGTGTGTTTAACATGTTTTTTTCCTCACACCTCCAGCCGCCAGGTTGGGGGTTTGTTTCCTGCCTCAACCTGTGTGTGTGTGTGTGTGTGTGTGTGTGTGTGTGTGTGTGTGTGTGTGTGTGTGTATATGTGTGTTTAACATGTGTTTTTTCCTCACACCTCCAGCCTCCAGGTTGGGGTTTGTTTCCTGCCTCCACCCTGTGTGTGTGTGTGTGTGTGTGTGTGTGTGTGTGTGTGTGTGTGTGTGTGTGTGTGTGTGTGTTTAACATGTTTTTTTCCTCACATCTCCAGCCGCCAGGTTGGGGGTTTGTTTCCTGCCTCCACCCTGTGTGTGTGTGTGTGTGTGTGTTTAACATGTTTTTTCCTCACAACTCCAGGTTGGGGGTTTGTTTCCTACACACACCTCCCTCTGTAGGTATGATTGATATTCCTAAATTGTTTGTAGTGTGTGTGTGTGTGTGTGTGTGTGTGTGTGTGTGTGTGTGTGTGTGTGTGTGTGTGTTAGTGTGTGAGATGAACGGTTGGCAACAGGTCCAGAGGGTCCCCAGGCATCTGATGTGTGTTATAAGATATCGGTACAGAAAATAGATGAATTAACGGACGGAGAGATAGATGTAAAGGAGTAAAATGGAATTATTATTCAGTTATAAAATGATTAATATCATATGCATTCATTCGGATGCAACAAGTCCGAAAAACGTCACTACAATGAAACAAAAACAGTCCAAAATAAACAAGTCTCAATAAATTCCGATGAAGATTTTTATCCTGCTTTTGTGTTTATTAGAAAGACGACATGTTGAACCGGTTGATTTATTACCTGGTCTCCAGTTAAAAATAAAGTACATCGAGGCTCCTTTCCAAAATCTCACATTACTATCAGCCTTATGGTTATATTACTGATAACAAACCATAAACATAAGCATCCTGAAGGGAATTAAAGTTACTGACAATCAACTAATCAACAACAGGGTGAAGATTCTGTTACTGCACCACCGCTGATTTATTTATTTTTTTAAATCGACACCAATCAGAATCGAGAATTCAAATTAGCTCAAAGAAACAGAGTGGTTAGCACGTTCGCCTCACATCTCCAGGGTTGGGGGTTCGATTCCCGCCTCCGCCTTGTGTGTGTGGAGTTTGCATGTTCTCCCCGTGCCTCGGGGGTTTCCTCCGGGTACTCCGGTTTCCTCCCCCGGTCCAAAGACATGCATGGTAGGTTGATTGGCATCTCTGGGAAATTATCCGGAGTGTGTGAGTGTGTGAGTGAATGAGAGTGTGTGTGTGCCCTGTGATGGGTTGGCACTCCGTCCAGGGTGTATCCTGTGTCGATGCCCGATGACGCCTGAGATAGACACAGGCTCCCCGTGACCGAATGAATGAATGAATGAATGAATGAAACAGAGCTAAGCGTTCATCCATAACTCCAGATAAATAACCGTAAATTAGTCCACACAATTCTAACAAAATTTTGGCACCCATCGATCACCTAATTGGTGAATTTTACAATTAAATTAAAATTCCGTGAACAAAACTTTAGCCTATAGATACGAGAGATAATTTATCACATACACAGTTATACACAGCATCCAGCTCGCATCCATCTTTTTAAGGGAATTAAATAATGATTGTGTTGTGATGCCTAAGACAAACCCAGTGACTTTTTCCATCACATACTTGCTTATAAAGATGTTATTTGGCTCAGAAACTTGATTTAAAATGTCCGTTAAAGCCCGTATAAAACAACAACGACAAAAAAACAACAATTAACTATGTGCTTAAGAATGATGGGTTCAAGGGTTCAATGATTCAAGCTCCAAAGGTTTCTGGCTTTCATCCATCTTTCCAGCATTAGGATTGCTTCGGAAAATGTCGTAAACTTTTGTTGTCTGAAGTCTGTCTGAGACCACAAACAACACCAGACAACGTCCGAGGTGAGTGTATGACGAGTCAGACATCCATAGAGGACATCTAGTGGATATATCGTAAGTAACTCAAGTTCAGACATCAAACACGTCTTTACTGGGTTTTCCTGCTGAAATGTCCCTTTAAAGCAGATTCCAGACCAAGGTTGTTTGTTTCATCGCTAGATTTTGATTTACATTGTACCTGACATGTAACTACTTCGAAAGAAGATGAATGTCCCTGAAAATTAAACCTGGTTGTTGAACCTCATCAAGGATGTCGTGCGAAACGGAAGCGACGATGCAGAAAAGCCAAAACGGCGACCGGACAAAGAACAGCTTTAGATACGTTAGCGGGTAGAGCTAAGTATATTCCAGTGCCGATACGTACATGCGAACGTGCCGCAAATCGTGTTCGAAAATCATATCGGAATACAGGGCACTAAAGCCATGTTATACAGGGACCTGGATTCAGCCTAACGATAAAGATGAAGAAAACGAAAAAAGGCTTTTCGAGAAAATATATACACTCTTATATTATAAATAACAGTGATTTTAATAAAAATGAAGCTCCCTAGGAACGAGTACATCACAGGGACAGCTCATGTTGGACGTTTGGGGGACAACGTTAGGGAGGCCAGATTAAGATGTCCAGAGGAAGGAGAGTGAGTATATCGGTAGGAGAATGTTGGACATGGAGCTGCGAGGCAGGAGGCAAAGAGGAAGGCCAAAGAGGAGGTATTTGGATGTAATTAATGAGGATATGAAGCTAGTGGGTGCAAGTGTTGAGGATGCAGAAGATAGGGATAGGTGGAGAGAGACGATTCGCCGTGGCGACCCCTGAAGGGAAAAGCCGAAAGAAGCAGAAGAAGAAGCTACCTATTCAAGAGATACTGTATGTTCTGTAATTTTCCAGTATCTAGGATCTTGCTCTAAACGTTAATTAAAGCTACACGGTGTGTACGGTAGTCAGTAAAGGTCCCACTCTGAAGGTACAAAACGTGGACCTGTGACAGAAATGTGTGTTTCAGGGACCTGAACGTTTTCTTTCAACGAGTTTAAATGAAAAGAACTTCGGAATGTTGCGTTAATGTGAGAAATGTGAAAAAGGGGGGAAATGATGGATGAGGTCCAAAAAAAAAAAAAAAAAAAAAAAAAAGGTTTTATTCATATCCCAGCATGCACTGTGATATTTTATTCAGACAGAAATGGCTTCTCGCTGTGATGAGCTTCTGGTGGGTTGATGAGCACTTACAGACAGACAGGGGTCACAGGATGTGAAGGGAGAAGCAATCTGAAAGGCATCTCCGCACACACACACACACACACACACACACACACACACACACACACACACACACACACAACACACACACACAACACTTCCTAGAAGGATGTCACTCAGTTCAACAACAGCGAGTTCTCGAGGACAAACAGCGAAAACAACCTTCGCCTATATTTTAATGGACATTTTTTTCCTTCATCCCTCAGCAGCATTTCATCACTTAAAGTGCACTTTACTCTAGGTTCATTTTCCATCCAAATTTTATTTATTTATTTTTACGGATGTTAAGTGAATTTCTCCGAATCAGATAGAAAAAAAAAATGAACAGATGAATGTTTTCATCTCCCTTCACTTCCAGATTTAGGAAACGAGTGGCGTCACGGTAACGACTTTTTGTTCTCCGCATCTTCATAAATCAGAGGCAGCTGATTATTTTTCTATAACAGCAGCTTTCTTTCTTTAATTCGCTGCACTCGTTCGAATACGCTTTTTGTTTCCATAGCAACAGTTCGTTCACACGGACTTGGATGTCGGATGCTCCGAATAATCCGTGATTAGTGATACATGGGATTTTACAGATGAATAAAACGTCATTCATATGACAAAGTTTTCTATAAGAAGATGTTTGTACGGTGGCCGAGAAGTGCAAAAAACATTAACAAATCCGAAAACAAATAAACAAATCAAAGAACACATGAACAAATCCGAAAACACAACGACAAGTCAGACAACCAGGAAACGGTAGGTATCGTTTGTGAATGGAAACTTACCGATCATCGGACGAGACACCTGTCACTCAAGATATACTGGTATGGAGTCTTATGTGTAATGTGTAAAGTTCTCCGTTTAAATATAAGAACATAACAGATTTTATCCACAGTAATCCATTCCATCCATCTATTCCAACTTTTCCCTGCGGCAGACTGTTGACCTTCATGTATACCTTGAGTGACAGGTGTCTTGTCCGATGATCGGTACGTGTTCCAATCACAAACTATACCAACTTCTTCCGGGTTGTCTGAATCGTCGTTGTGTTTTCGGATTTGTTCGTGTGTTTCGTGCAATGACTCGGACAACCCGGAAAAGGTAGGTATTAATTTGTGAAAGGAAACTTACCGATCATTGTACAGGAGACCTGTCATTCAAGATATACAGGTGAATGACAGGTGTCTCGTCCGATGATCCGTAAGTTTCCATTCGCAAACTATACCTACTGTTTCCGGATTGTCTGAATCGTCGTTGTGTTTTCAGGTTTGTTAATTTGTTTTTGGATTTGTTGTTTTGTTTTCAGAATTGTTGTTTTGTTTTTGGATTTGTTAATTTGTTTTTGGATTTGTTAATGTGTTTTTGGATTTGTTGTTTTGTTTTCGGATTTGTTAATGTGTTTTCGGATTTGTTGTTTTGTTTTCGGATTTGTTAATGTGTTTTTGGATTTGTTGTTTTGTTTTCGGATTTGTTGTTTTGTTTTCGGATTTGTTGTTTTGTTTTTGGATTTGTTGTTGTGTTTTTGGATTTGTTGTTGTGTTTTCGGATTTGTTAGTGTTTTCGGATATGTTGTTTTGTTTTTGGATTTGTTGTTTTGTTTTTGGATTTGTTGTTTTGTTTTTGGATTTGTTAATTTGTTTTCGGATTTGTTGTTTTGTTTTTGGATTTGTTAATGTGTTTTCGGATTTGTTGTTTTGTTTTCAGATTTGTTAATGTGTTTTTGGATTTGTTAATGTGTTTTCGGATTTGTTCATTTGTTTTTGGATTTGTTAATGTGTTTTTGGATTTGTTGTTTTGTTTTCGGATTTGTTAATGTGTTTTTGGATTTGTTAATGTGTTTTCGGATTTGTTCATTTGTTTTCGGATTTGTTAATGTGTTTTCGGATTTGTTAGTGTTTTTGGAATTGTTGTTTTGTTTTCGGATTTGTTGTTTTGTTTTTGGATTTGTTGTGTTTTTGGATTTGTTGTTGTGTTTTCGGATTTGTTAGTGTTTTCGGATTTGTTGTTTTGTTTTTGGATTTGTTGTTTTGTTTTCGGATTTGTTGTTTTGTTTTTGGATTTGTTGTTTTGTTTTTGGATTTGTTAATGTGTTTTCGGATTTGTTGTTTTGTTTTCGGATTTGTTGTTTTGTTTTTGGATTTGTTAATGTGTTTTGCACTTCTCGGCCACCGTATGTTTGTTTGAGATTTTAATTAATTCAAGCATACAATCAGCATTTTTGGGAAAGTCATAACAGAGACAGAACGTCATCATTTCTGGGGTTCTTTTTTGTTGTTGTTTTTGAAACGTGACAAACTTCTGTTTTTTCTTTTGCTTTGAGGGAATGAAATTTACAGCTGCTACAGTATAATGTAAGTGAAAACAGGAACCGACTACTTTCAAGGACATTTCATAGCATAAAATGTTAGTAAAAAAGGATTTGAAGTTCACATTACTGTCTGTTGTTGTTTTTCTGCTACAGCACTGTTTTATGTATCGCGTAACTATTTCTTTACACAACGGCGTCGCTAAAATTACCAGCATTAGTTTCAGAGCTGCAGATGTTTTCCATCAGAAAGTACATTCCTTTGATTTGATCTACAAAGTGTGAGACAGCAAATGTTTGACACTTGAAATGATATTCGTTAACAACAGTAAACGGTTTTTGAGTTTTATTTTAAACATCGTTATCCATAATCGTGAAAAAAATTGTTTAGCTATAAATACACAAATACTGTTAAAAAATATTTATACAATTGTACATTTATATTATATTTAATTTAGTCATCATCATCACTGTCATCATTGTCTTCGTTGTCAATATCATCAGTCATCATCGTCTTCATCGTCATCATCTTTGTCATCATCCCAATCACTGTTATCATTGTCATCATTCTCTTCATCATCATCATCTTCCTTGTCACAGTCAATGTCATCATCATTTTCATCATCATTGTTTTGTCATCATTGTCTTCGTTTTCATCATTGTCTCCATCATCGTCATCGTCTTCCTCGTCACCTTCGATGTCATCATCATCTTCATCATCATTGTTTTGTCATCATCTTCATCGCTGTCGTCATTGTCAACAGTCAACATCGTTTTTGCCGTCCTCATTACTGTCATCGTTGTCTACATCCTCTTTATCTTCATCCTCTTCTTCATCAGAGTCGACCAAAAACGAGGTTACAGAATTTAATTAGACACGAAAAGGAAAGTGTAAGATAGAGATGTAGCGCTGTAAACAAGTTACACTGCAGAGTAGCAAACATCCTAACAGGGCTGTAACAGAGATAAACACTTGAGGAAGGAATGATAAACACACACACACACACACACACACACACACACACACACACACACACACACACACACACACACACACACACAGATTCTGTTGGCTGACATGTCAGAGCGTTTTAATGCTCACTAAAGTGTCACAGGCCTCAAGAGGATAGTAAGACCTTTGTGTGTGTATGAGTGTGTGAGTGTGTGTGTGTGTGTGTGTCTGAACCAGACAGAAGCAGATGATGCCACTATGCTGTTTAAATACACCATAAACAAACATCCTCAGTCACAGGGATACGACCCAGAGGACACTTTTTTCTGGAGTCTGTCTCTCTACACACCACTTATTTGAATTCTTGAAGTGCTTTGGGAAAAGCAACATGAATAAAACATACACAAGGTCAGAGTGAATATGACATTTATGTCTCTACATTATTCATATCAGACATTTGATTAATGGGTTGGGGTTTAAAAAAAAAAAGCTTGCTATCAAAATTTGATTCATTTATGTTTGATCCTAAACCTGTGTTCATCTAAATGGCATCAAACGGTACGAGATTCTGTGGTAGCTTCAAATATTGTAAAGTATTATAGCATTTTAAAAAAGTGGTCATTGTTACGACCTGGATGATCATCAGGTCCAATATCTCTTCATCACTGTCATCATTACTGTCATCATCGCCTATGCCATCATCATCATCATCATCGACATCATCATCAACATCATCATCACTGTCTTTGTCATTGACTTCATTATTATCATCATCATCATCATCATCATCATCGACATCATCATTAACCTCGTCATCATTATCATCAACATCATCATCATCATCATCATCATCACTGTCTGTCATTATCATCATCATTATTGCGATCATCACTGTCCTCATTGACTTCATCTTCATCATCATCATCATCATCACTTTCATCATTGTCTCCATCATTATCATCATCATTATTGTCATCATCACTGTCCTCATCATTTACATCATAATCATCATCACAGTCATCAACGTCTTCATCATTCTCATCATCATCGTCATCATCATCATCATCACTGTCATCATTGTCCTCGTCATTATCATCATCATTATTGTCATCATCACTGTCATCATTGTCTTCGTCATTATCATCATCATTATTGTCATCATCACTGTCATCATTGTCCTCGTCATTATCATCATCATTATTGTCATCATCACTGTCATCATTGACTTCGTCATCATCATCACTGTCCTCATCATTTACATCATAATCATCATCACAGTCATCAACGTCTTCATCATTCTCATCATCATCGTCATCATCATCACTGTCATCATGATCATCTTCGCCATCATCGTTGTCTTCGCCATCATCGTTACTGTCATCATCGTCTATGTCATCATCATCATCATCACTGTCATCATTGTCCTCGTCATTATCATCATCATTATTGTCATCATCACTGTCATCATTGACTTCGTCATCATCATCACTGTCCTCATCAGTTACATCTTTATCATCATCACAGTCATCAATGTCTTCGTCATTCTCATCATCATCGTCATCATCATTGTCTTCGTCATCATCATCATCACTGTCATCATGATCATCTTCGACATCATCGTTATTGTCATCATCGCCTATGTCATCATCATCATCATCAACATCAGATCCTTGCTTTCATTAATCGTGGTCTGTTCCTTAGGTGTGTATTCGCATTTCTAATAATTGCTGAATTTTCACTGAGTAAATCCCAGTCATTGCAAATGATACCATGCAAATGAACACACATGTGAGTAAACGATAAAGCCTCGGCTTCTTCCCGTACACATCAGGATGCTTTCTCTCACAGAGCTTCACCTCCCCATTGTGCAGCCAGCGCGAACGCTTTATCTGTTTCTGCCCTCCAATAAGCTGCTAAACATCTCTTTTTTTCACTTATCTACCCGTTCCAGGTGGATAACGTCGTATATTTCTGTGGGTGTGTGTGGCAGAGGGCCTGCTGGAATGGAATCCTGGCTCGGCTCGAGGTTTTACCATCTGGATGCTGTCATATCGAGGAATTAGCAGAAAAATGGCCTGAACACTGAGATGCTGGAATTGTTTTAAATCCCAAAGAGAGTTAAGATGAAAATAATAGCTAAAGACAGATTACTATAGTAGGAATAAAAAGGAACACGGATCATTGGTTTGATTTGATTTATTTTAGAAACCAAAATAGTTTGTCTGGTTAAGACACAAGAACTGAGATCCAACAACAAAGAGGAAAAAATAAGACGAACAGGTTCATTAAAGGTGCGGTCTCCGTTGTTTGAAAGACAATGTCGACATTTGAAATCACCAAAACAAACACGCCCCTAACCCAAACGGGTCCCACCCCTGTATCGATAGCTCCGCCCACGCATACATACGTAACCCGGGCGACTAACGGAAAGAAACGTGTCTTTATCATAGCTGAAGGGAAGAACGATACGATTGTAGATAAACAAACAAGCAAAAATGCCACACAAGCATAATGATGTAAAGGACAAAGGCATATATTAGTTCTGGAGAAAGGAGAAGGAAAAAAGCGCCTCGGCGTCTTAAGTAAAGTCGGCCACATATTCACAGGTCGGAGTTTCCCGAGTCGATAACTCCTGAGCTAAATGCTGTTACTACACAAAACGTGGTTGTAGCTGCCTCTCTACATTACTACGATAGAAAAGAGGTGTTATTTGTGTAGTAACAGCGTTTAGCTCAGGAGTTATTGACTCGGGAAACTCCAACCTGTGAATATGTGGCCAACTTCCTGCTCCTTCAGTTCTCTCCAGCGCTGGAAAGCTGATCCTATATTAACACGTCCTACTTCTTGTCCTTATCGTAAGTCTTTCTTCTCTTTCTTTCTTTGTTTTCATCCTCCATGTCGATGTTAAAACCGCTTTCTGCTAACGTCACACATGCGCACTGAACGCTCTCTCTGCCCATATTGACAAGCCCCGCCCCTTTCTGCTCATTGGCTACACATTTGTTTTAAATTTTGTTTTTGATTTTTTTTTATTATTCGGCCCGACTCAGTTTTCTGAAGCATTTCTCAAAAATCGGAGATCGTACCTTTAAGAATCCTAAGATCCTTAGTAAGCGCCTGGTCTATGGACTGTTGGAAGAATCTGGAAAATCAGATGAAACACCTGAATCATGTAAAGAACACACACACACACACACACACACACACACACACACACACACAAACACACACACAGACGGCGAAACCACGAATTAAAACCCTAACTTCAGAGTTACGAAGCAAACGCGCTAACCGCCTCACGCTAACCTGCCCCCGTTAGTTAATATCAGCTCGTCCATATCACCATGGTGACCGTCAATCGTTCAGATTCATATGTCGACTGATCTACTAACATTTTTATCGGTGTATAGACGGTTGAGATTAAATTTGAAAGCTCACACGGAGCTCATCATCATCATCTTCATTATCATCATCACTATCATTGTCTTCGTCATCATCATCATCACTGTCGTCATCAAATGTAGAGATTTTTCCTCATTAAATGATGACTGGCAAATGATAAAATGGGTGAAAAATGAAATAATACAAGCTAATACCAAAATAACAACGTGTTAATATTTGCATGAAAGAAAAAATTAGAAAAGGATCTTTTTTTGTTGTTGTTTACAGTCATGTGACTTTTTGTCTCATTTTTTCCTTGTTAAAAGGGATTCGAATCTAATCGAGAAGTCACTCAAAATACGCTGATAAAAATGGCAGTCGACATACGAATCTGGAACGATTGACAGTTACCCAGGTGATTCAGACAAGCTAATATTAACTGATGCATTTAAGAAAAAAAAGAACATGTAAAAATGACATAACCAGAAAAAAAAAGAAAAGAAAAGCAAAGAGCAGAAAAAGAAAAAAAAGAAAAACTCCCAAGACAGATTTTTTTGGAATCCCAGCAACACCTGGTTGAAGAACGACGTCGAGGGTCGTGATCTGTCCCGGAATTAGCATGATATAACACAGCAGCGGTTACGAGGCTTTTGTAAGAGTGCTTTTAAAAGCATGTGAACAAAAGCTGCGGTTACAAAACAGTACAGCGGTTCAAATGTCATTTCTATTTCTATGCGTGTGAATCATTTATTGATTGTTTCGACCCCTCGCCGCGTTGCTTTTGTGCCTCGCTTGCTTATGAGGTTTGAGTCAAAAATTCAATCTGCTTTTTTATTTAGTCTTGGATTTTTTTTTTTGCCTTCTAATGATGAGTTCTGCTGAGATCATGTGTAGTGATCATCTCTAATATGATCGGTCACGAATGAGAGAGACAACGTGAAGGTTTATAATAGACCAGATTTTAAAAGCTTTCCTTTTTTTATTGAACAACCAATCACGGTCTTCACAAGAACGTGTCACCTAGTAACAATTAAGCCCCGCCTCCTCTCAAAGATAAAAGTTGTTGGATTTTCCTTGCTCTAAGATCTGAGGTCCTGAATCACTTTAAAGATAAGATTCCTAGCTTTCTGAGATTGTTCTGGTTCACATCGTTTCTATGGTAACAGGCTAAAAGCTGTAAGTTTAGTTAGGATGTTTTCCTCCAGGGAGGGACACGGCGGCTTAGTGGTTAGCACGTTCGCCTCACACCTCCAGGGTTGGGGGTTCGATTCCCGCCTCCGCCTTGTGTGTGTGGAGTTCGCATGTTCTCCCCGTGCCTCGAGGGTTTCCTCCGGGTACTCCGGTTTCCTCCCCCAGTCCAAAGACATGCATGATAGGTTAATTAGCATCTATGGAAAATTGTCCGTAGTGTGTGTGTGTGTGAGTGTGTGTGTGTGGGTGTGTGCCCTGCTATGGGTTGGCACTCCGTCCAGGGTGTATCCTGCCTCGATGCCCGATGACGCCTGAGATAGGCACAGGCTCCCCGTGACCCGAGAAGTTCGGATAAGCGGTAGAAAATTAATGTATGAATGAATGTTTGCCTCCACAGGAAAGTCTTCAGGAAAGATAAACATGACTGCTAGAACAAATAAGAAAAAAAAAAAACGAATAAAGAATGAACTTTTTCCACAGATCGATCGTCCCTCGACGTTTGATGGATAAACAATACGATGTACTAATATGAAATAAAACTAAAATGAATAATTCAGTTCAATTCAGTTTTTTTTGTGTAGTGCTTTTAACAATGGACCGAACATAAAAAACATAATACAAAAGGTTTATTATACAAAGATTACTTATATTTTAATGTGTTTGTATTTATCCCCAATGAACTGAGGTAACTTTGGTGAAGATAAACTCCATTAGATGGAAGAGGAAGAAACCTTGAGAGGAACCAGACGCAAAAGTGAACCTCATCCTCATTTGGGTGACACTGGAGAGTTGGGTCTTGGCACTGTTAGCGCCCTGCCTGGGAATCGAATGCGACCACAGCTCTGTCACCAGGAGGACAAAGTAAGAAAAATAAACAAATAAATAAATATATTAATTACTTAAAATAAAATAAAAAACCAACAAGATAGTAATACCTCCTCAGACCAGACTGTGTAATAGTTTCTTTCCACAAGCCATCAGACTTCTCGATAACTGAACTGAACTGTACTGAGCACAACATACACACACGTCATCTGTATGGACTGCACAGACCCACACAAAACACACGCACTGACACATCAAACTGTTTACACGCTGCTTACGATCCATCAAACTGTTTACATGCTGTTTTGCACACTTTTCTGCTGTTTTGTACAAACTGTCCGACATTTCAGCCGTTTTTGCACATATTGTACAATATCTCAGCCATTTCGCACATACAGTACTACACAATATTTCAGTCATATCCTGTTTTAGCACAATTCTATATATTATCCAAAGGACCTGCTGCTAAGAAACTGTGTTCATTCTAATGTTACTGCACGAAATATTGTTTGAACATTCAGTATTCACATACAGTATGCACACACAGTATACACACACAGTATACACACACAGTATACACACACAGTATACACATACAGTATACACACAGTATACACATACAGTATACACACAGTATACACACACAGTATTCACATTCAGTATTCACATTCAGTATTCACATACAGTATACACACACAGTATACACACACGGTATACACACACAGTATTCACATTCAGTATTCACATACAGTATACACACACAGTATACACACACAGTATACACACACAGTATACACATACAGTATACACACACAGTATACACACACAGTATACACATACAGTATACACACACAGTATACACACACAGTATACACATACAGTATACACACAGTATACACATACAGTATACACACAGTATACACACACAGTATACACATACAGTATACACACACAGTATACACACACAGTATACACACACAGTATTCACATTCAGTATTCACATACAGTATACACA
The DNA here is from genome assembly GCF_022655615.1 of Tachysurus fulvidraco. NCBI lineage: Eukaryota > Metazoa > Chordata > Actinopteri > Siluriformes > Bagridae > Tachysurus > Tachysurus fulvidraco. The sequence continues at coordinate 2,995,214 of NC_062526.1, forward strand.
CACAGTATACACACACAGTATACACACACAGTATACACATACAGTATACACACACAGTATACACACACAGTATACACATACAGTATACACACAGAATACACACACAGTATACACACACAGTATACACATACAGTATACACACACAGTATACACACACAGTATACACATACAGTATACACACAGTATACACACACAGTATACACACACAGTATACACATACAGTATACACACACAGTATACACACAGTATACACATACAGTATACACACAGTATACACACACAGTATACACATACAGTATACACACACAGTATACACACACAGTATACACACACAGTATTCACATTCAGTATTCACATACAGTATACACACACAGTATACACACACAGTATACACACACAGTATACACATACAGTATACACACACAGTATACACACACAGTATACACATACAGTATACACACAGTATACACACACAGTATACACACACAGTATACACACACAGTATACACACACAGTATACACATACAGTATACACACAGTATACACACACAGTATACACACACAGTATACACACAGTATACACACACAGTATACACACACAGTATACACACAGTATACACACACAGTATACACACACAGTATACACACACAGTATACACATACAGTATACACACACAGTATACACATACAGTATACACACACAGTATACACACGGTCGGCATTATTGTCCTTTGTGCAATGTATTTTTTTGTACTTTTTTTTATTGTCTTGTAACTTTGTGTCTTCACTGTCTTTTGTCCTGCACTGTCTTGTCTGTCTTGTTTGTCTTGTCCTGCACTGTTTGCACCAGGTTGCACAGTTGCACTTTATGTGGCTAAAGCCCTATTCGTACGGGATTAGCTCTATGTGGGGACGTGGGGGTAAAGTAAATATTACCAGAGCTTCTCGGTGATTTTAGTCCCGTCCGAATGTGTCATCTCGGTAATCGTTACGGACGATGTCAGTAAAGATTACGGCGACTTTTACCTTCTGTAAAAAGGTCCGGAAAAATTACCTCAGGTAATACTAATCCCGTCCGAATAGAGGTAAAATAGGGGTAAAATTCCGTCATTTCCTGTTTAAAAGTGTTTTTGGCACGTTTTGCAAGCATGGAGGCACTTGAAACAGGAAGCGACGTCATACGCACATGACGACAAGGAGGTTACTGTGGTGCATAAAGCGAGTTACCCCTCCCACTTCTGCTAGTTTTACTGAGATGTCTTGTCCCGTGCGAATTGGCCAATTAATATTACAGACGTCCTGAGGTAAAATTGCATCACTCCACGTCCCCACATAAAACTAATCCCGTCCGAATAGGGCTTAAGACTACTTACATGTCCTTAGCTCTGTCTTTGTTTTATGTAGCACCATGATCCTGGAGAAATGTTGTCTCATGTCACTGTGTACTGTAACAGCTATATATGGTTGAAATGACAATAAAAGCTTCTTGACTTGATTTGACTGGACTTGATAGAAAGGGTTTAGGAATGTACAGTGTGAAACGTCAAATTCTGAAGGACCAGAGTTGATTGTAACCCGGGTAAAGTCAGCGCAGTGTGAAACCTCAAACAACAACCCAGGATTCTGTCATCATTCACTTCCTGTTTGTCTGAGGCCCGGCCTGTCATGAGCCATTAACTGTGGAATAAACGTTGTGGATATTCAGCAAGTTCATGTTTAGCTTTGCTCAGATGCTAATTGATGGTTTATTGCATGACTGAAAGGTTGATCAGTCTCATGTCTGAGCTGAGAAGTGCAGCTTCATCTCGTGCACACAGTTGTCTTTATATCTCAGCAGGAATCCTCACCAAATCAACAAAACTCCAGCGTGATATCAGCAAATTACTCTCACGCTTGCACACAAACACAGCCCATGATGTTTAATTACTGGGATTTGAATTCAATCCATGTGTGAGATTTTAAAACCAATCAGTCCATACTGTTGATGTCTGGGGAGATGAGTGCTTCATGTCTAAAACGCTAGTTTAACATTCTTTTTCTTACCTTACAGATATTATGGAGGTTTCCGGAACAATTTACTGCGAACGATTGAGCAGGAACACTTGAACGCTTTTGCGGCCATTTTTTTTCCTTCTCGGATTCTCTAGGGTAGTTCTGCACTTATCGCTCATCTCCTGCTGATGTAGATGCTCCCACATGTACAGCCTAATTATTGCTTTTCCTAAAAATAGCTCACGCCAGGTATTTTGCACTTCAGTGTTTAATCGCACCTGGATACTAGAGATTTGTGCCCTACAACTGCTGCTGTCAATCATAATGACAGTCCTGAGCTCATCCCAGGACTCACATATTCATTCATTTTCTACCGCTTATCCGAACTTCTCGGGTCACGGGGAGCCTGTGCCTATCTCAGGCGTCATCGGGCATCGAGGCAGGATACACCCTGGATGGAGTGCCAACCCATCGCACACACACACACACTCTCATTCACTCACACACTATGGACAATTTTCCAGAGATGCCAATCAACCTACCATGCATGTCTTTGGACCGGGGGAGGAAACCGGAGTACCCGGAGGAAACCCCCGAGGCACGGGGAGAACATGCAAACTCCACACACACAAGGCAGAGGCAGGAATCGAATCCCCAACCCTGGAGGTGTGAGGCGAACGTGCTAACCACTAAGCCATCGTGCCCCCCGAACTCACATATTACCTGCTAAAAAAAAGTTGTTTCTCTGATAAACACATCTCAGCTCATTTGGGATCTAGAAGGAAGGCAGGCAGTCATACAGACAGACAGAGAGGAAGGAAGGAAGGAAGGAAGGAAGGAAAATAAAAAATAAATCAAACAAAAGAAAATGAAAGAATGAAGAGAAAGAATTAAATAAGAAAGAAAGAAAGAAAGAAAGAAAGAAAGAAAGAAAGAAAGAACCTTCAATCAAGGAAGAAAGAAACAAGAATAGAAGAAACCCAGATAGGGGAAGAGGAACAAAGAAGTCAAAATACAGAAACAGAAATAATTACAGGAACAAGAGCAAAGAAAGAAAAGAAAAGAAAAGAAAAGAAAGAGCGAACAACACAATAAATCAATCACTAAATGTGTTCGTACTATGACACACACTGCTAGTTGTATTAAAACGAGAAACTATGATTCATGTACCATTGAAAATGAGCCCTAAAGCTGATTCTCCAAATTCTCAACATACCTGACATTTTTCAGTAAAACAAAAGCAAACATGGTGTTTTTCTTTATCCAACACTCCTGAACTTTCTGCTCCAATTTCCCCACCTCCAAGTCTGAGAGTTCAATACGAACAGAAGACTTCAGCGATATCATACGAGCGAAGCTAGCTTTTAGTCTCTTTGATGTAAAACCACTTCAGATGCTGTAGACGAGACTGATAGCAGGACCTGTTGACCTCAAGAAAAAGTCGAGAAAATAATAAAGGAAAGCATCATAAAGGAAAGAAGAATCAACTTCAGACAGGTTTCTGCAGTACAGATTTTAAGGGTGGATGAGAGTTTAAAATGACAGCTGCTGTCAAGAGGTGTGCTTCATAAAAAGCCACATTTTGACATGTTCTATAGGGTTTGCAGCAAAAATGAGGTTCAGGGCAAACATGGAGCTGCCGTTACAATACATTACACCAATCAGCCAGAACATTAGAACCACTGATAGGTGATTTAGAGTGCTTTCACACCTGCCTTGTTTAGTTCAGTTGAATCGTACCCAGAGTTCGATTGCTCATTTGGTGCGGTCCGTTTGGGCAGGTGAGAACGCAGCGATCGAACTCCGGTGCGCACCAAAAGCGAACCAAACAAGCGTACCGAGACCTCCTTGAAGAGGTGGTCTTGGTATGCTTTCAAACAAACTCTGGTACGGTTCGTTTGTGGTGAGAACACGATCCGAGATCGAACAGACCAGACTGCAAAAAGTATTGCGTGTTTTGGACTAAACCAGCTGCCGTAGTGGGTCGTTGCCGATATTTTCGGAAGATTAGCACGTCACAGTTTCGCAAAAGTAATGCTCGCCGCTTCCTGAAGTGTCTCGCGATGCGTCTTCACCGTTTGCAGTGCGTTAAATTGATATCTTTGAGCCGCATCCGCGCTTCGTTCTGAAAATGAAGACTTTGCATAGAATGCTGTATACAAGCGATGTAGTAGATTACAACCACGAACATAATCGCAGCGCGCGGTCGTCTCTCCATGGTGTACTGTATGCTGTATTGTCCTGTAATATTTTCCTCTTTTTGTTTACTTCCGGAGTTTCATTGAAATTTCCCGCACGTTTATTCTGACCGATCGAGAAGCAGTTTAGGAAATACGCTCAAAGACATGTGGCCAATGAGTGATGTGGATGTTATCACATGAGTGCATTTTGGTTCGTTTTAAACCGGTGCGGAACAGAACGATCGGTGTGGTGTGAAAAGGAACCAAAACTGATAAAAAGCTACGACGTATCGTTTATTTGCTTTTGGTCCGGACCAAATGAACCGAACTATAGATGTGAAAGCACCCTTAAAGAACACTGTTTATTAGGCCATGTCCACACTAATCCGGATATTTTTGAAAACGGAGTTTACGTCTAAAAACGCTCCGCGTCCACATTATCGTTTTCAAACGTTTTCGAAAAGTTGCTCATCCACACCGAAATGTATGAAAATACTTACATCTCCCTACTGCGCATGAGTAAAGTGTCACATGACTAAAAATGCGTCATAGTATTCAAAAGCCTCCGTCTACACAGTCCACACTAAGACGCGAAGACGCCGTTTTCAAATCTATCCGCTTTGGAGAGCGTCTTCCAACAGCTACGTTTTCGTTGACTTAAAACGCCGTCTCGGTGTGGACGAAAAGCCAAAACGGAGAGAGAAATATACGTTTTCAAACGAAAACTTGTTAGTGTGGACATGGCCTCGATCGATCGGTTCAGAAGTACATGTAGGACTTTAACAACGGACAACTTGCGATGGCTCACTGGCTGTAGCATTCAAACAATGCTTTTGATTGGTATTTTCATTTTCCACACCATTATACAAGCAGCAGCAGCCTGAACTGTTGCCCCAATACAGGTTAAAGGAATCCATGTTGTTTGATGCCAAATTCTGACCCCATCATTTGCATGGAATTAATCGTTTGATGAAAAATTCTGACCTCAATATCTGCATGGAATTATTCATTTGATTTTAAATTCTGACCCAACAATCTGTATGGAACTGATGTTGTTTGATGCCAAATTCTGACCCAATATTCTGCATGTTATTCCTGTTGTTTGATGCCAAATTCTGACCCAACATTCTGCATGGAATATCTGTTGTTTGATGCCAAATTTAACTTAGTTTCCATTGGCATGAAACTAATATTGTTTGAGCCAAATTCTGATCTCCCTATCTGCAAGGAACTGATGTTGTTTGATGCCAAATGCTGAACCCAACCATTTGCATGGAATTCCTGTTGTTTGATGCCAAATTCTGACCCAACAATCGGAATGAAACTAATATTGTTTGAGCCAAATTCCGACCCCATCATCTGCATGGAATATCGTTGTTTGATGCCAAATTCTGATCCCCCTATCTGCATGAAACTGACGTTGTTTGATGCCAAATTCTGACCCAACCGTCGGCATGGATATGGTGCAGGAAAAAAACAAGCTCCATAAGCGTAGGTGAAACTGTACTTGCTGAAACCTCTTGTAGATTCTTGCTCTTCTCTGACACCACTGTGGCTATTCTGAGATACTTTTCTGCCCAACACACTTGTACAGAGTGGCTATTGGAGTTAGCATAGCCTTCCTGTCAGCTTGACCTGCCATTATGACCGATCTCTCCTCAAAACTCTTTCATCAACAAGGCATTTCACTTGATTTATATACTTTCTACCTCATCCTTCAACAGGAGGCTCAAACGTGGCCCAAAGGCGCCTTTAACCGTTTCAGACGTTGACCTGAAACACAGCTTTCTTCTCACAACCCGAATCCGAGGAGAGAATTTTTTTTTTTCCGATTCTGGCTCGTAAATCTTATTTCCCATCACGAAATACTCGGAGACGTGACAGACATCGGGACGAGATCATTTACTGTTTCTGACAAATCAATTTCAAACTGGTCTACCACAGGCAATTTTTAAACATTGACTGGCTTCTGACACACACACACACACACACACACACACACACACACACACACACACACACACACACACACGATATATATTTGCTATAAAAAAATGAAGGCTGCCATGGGAAAATCCTAGAAGTTCCTAAAATATATCAGGACTGAAGGAGAGCAAGTGTTCAGTGTTAAACCTTTTACCTGTCGCCCCCCCATTTTCATGATTTTCGCCTAGATGACATACCCACGTAAAAAGAGGTACAGCTCTCATACACTTTGACACACAGAGGTGAGCCTGGTCTCATTGGAAAGAAGAGAGTCTCTAGTTTCTGATACAAAAAGAGTGTGATTCTAGGCCTTACTGACACAGAGTTACAGAGGCTAGAATGGAGGGTTTTTATTTCCATCTGAGTTGTTTACCTGATAAACGTATTACATACATTGCTGTATTTAATGATGGGAGGTAATCAGCAACTGAAGGTCATAGCCACATGTCCTGGCTTTCACCAAAAAAAAAATGAAGTCAAAAGACTCATAAATGGATTTTATATGAATATTTTTCTACGGACATGTCCGTCCGTTCATGTTTTTCTTGTTTATTTGTTTACTGTATAACTTTGTATAAAAAGACTGCATGCTTAGTTCAATTGAACACCAGACTCCACTCGAGATGTTGACTGTGTAAGCAAACGATCCTGAATCAATCCAGAACATAAAAGTAAGATCTAAATAATACACTAAGGCATTGATGGAATTTCAACAGCTCCTGTACGTTTGGTCAAGTGTCAAAGTTTCCTCAGGTACGCCATCGCTGGTCCTCATGGACAAAGTCATGTGGGTTTATATCATCTCAGTCACTTGTTCTCTCTCTCTCTCTCTCTCTCTCTCTCTCTCTCTCTCTCTCTCTCTCTATCGCTCTCATAAACCATGTTCAGTGCAATTATGTAAACACCACAAGGTCCATTTAAACCCATGTATAAAGGTTCATAAAACTTCATCCTAACAAAAAGATACACAGGTTTAAACTGAAATACTTGTGAGGCGTTTAATGAGGCGTGAAATTTTAGTGGTCCATAGGTTTCATATGAAGATCATTTTAATAGTCCTGAACAAGCGTAAAGGTTAACAGTCAAATATTTTTGGTGAGAGTCAAAAATGACTATAAAACTCACTCACTTATCATCATCTTCGTGAGAAATCCAGTGTAGGTGTAGAGGAGTTACCACGTTAGTGGTTAGCACGTTCACCTCACACCTCCAGGGTTGGGGGTTCGATTCCCACCTCCGCCTTGTGTGTGTGGAGTTTGCATGTTCTCCCCGTGCCTCGGGGGTTTCCTCCGGGTACTCCAGTTTCCTCCCCCGGTCCAAAGACATGTATGGTAGGTTGATTGGCATCTCTGGAAAATTGTCCGTAGTGTGTGAGTGTGTGAGTGAATGAGAGTGTGTGTGTGTGCCCTGTGATGGGTTGGCACTCCGTCCAGGGTGTATCCTGCCTCGAAGCCGATGACGCCTGAGATAGGCACAGGCTCCCCGTGACCCGAGGTAGTTCGGATAAGCGGTAGAAAATGAGTGAGTGAGAGTGAGGGAGTTATTAGCAGTACTGAATAGAACTAGCAGCAATTCAGACAGAGACATTAACAATAAGATAGAAGCTAAATAAAAGTTCAATCTGATCTCTAAAGCCCTTTATATCTACTATCAAAGATTTAATATACAACCTCTGGATTTTCTCTTTGGCTGAAACAGATGGGTTTTTTTGTAAAGTCCCTGACTATTTTTAATAACATAATTAGGTGTTATAATTATAATCACTCCAGCCATCTGTGTTAGAAGGTGGACTTGGGAAATTATCCAAAAACTACCAGATGAACATCTTCACATAATCAAAGTGTCATTTTCATTTGAGAGCAGCAGGCACAACCTCGGCTCTTAAACACGACCGGATCCTTTGGGTAAATTAACGAATCTCTTTCGTGATTCGCTCGTAATCTCCCCTAAAGTCATAATTTGTTCATCTTTTAATAAGTCCATTTGGATTCTTTTTGTGGACCCAGACGTCTGTGTTCACTAACGAGAGCTGCGTTTTCATTTGGAGAAGGTGACAAATTAAAGAAAAAGACACCATAAGTGCTGTGCTAGTAGTTTTGGACCATCGCAAGACTTCAGTCTTCCTTCTGTGTACTGTACTTTGGTGTAGATGCTACAAGACTCTGGAGCTGGAATGAGTGATAAACACACGTACTTCCTAAAGATTTTCTTTCTGTGGATGTGGGCGGGGTCATCCTGGAAGAGAACACGCCCTCCAGTTATGAACTGTTTCACTGTATGACGTAATCAATCAGAAGAAAGAAGAACACTGTATTGATTTGCAGGTACAAAGCTCAAAATATAATATAATATAATTAATTAATTAAAACTATTTAAACAAGAATTTTATGCTGTTATTCTTTTTTCAAAATGTGTCATTTGTTTAGTAATATTGTCTTCCAGGATGGAAAATCCAGCAGAAATAAAATACTTATCAGAACTGGTCTGGGGGGCACGGTGGCTTAGTGGTTAGCACGGTCGCCTCACACCTCCAGGGTTGGGGGTTCGATTCCCGCCTCAGCCTTGTGTGTGTGGAGTTTGCATGTTCTCCCCGTGCCTCGGGGGTTTCTTCCGGGTACTCCGGTTTCCTCCTCCACAAACGTCCTCCACCGGTCCAAAGACCTGCATGGTAGGTTGATTGGCATCTCTGGAAAATTGTCCGTAGTGTGTGAGCGTGTGAGTGAATGAGTGTGTGTGTGCCCTGCGATGGGTTGGCACTCCGTCCAGGGTGTATCCTGCCTCGATGCCCGATGACGCCTGAGACCCGAGAAGTTCGGATAAGCGGTAGAAATTGAATGAATGAATGAAAGAACTGGTCAAAAAAAAGCAAGAAAAAACATGATTAAATCCCTCTATTAGAAGTAAAGGATGTACTTGATTTTGAACACTTTTACATTAATTCCAGCTATTTTATAAGATCTATACAATCTAACAGTAAAGATTGGTGATTTATTTTATTGCCGCAACGACGACAACAAAAAGAGAGATCTTGGTAGCAAACGCAAGCTGGTTTATAATGTAGAAGGAATCTAAGTCTTCTGCTCATTTCATTGATTTTGATTGAATATATAATTAACTAGCATTTAATGGAATAGAAAAAAACCCACTAGATACAGAACTAATTAGCATATAAATGCCTAGCTAGTGCTAAAATCTATATCCAATTAGCAAAGAGGTAACAAACTAGCACCGAATCTATAATTAATCAGCAATAAACAAATAGCTAGAAATAGCTAGCCTTTAACCTAGCATATAAATTGGAAAATAGAACTAATTACCAACTAGCATATAATGTTAGAATTGTTGAACTAACTGCAAATGTACTAAATGAACTAAATGTAAAACTAACTAGCATATAAATAACTACCTAGCAACAATTAGCATCATATATTAAAATGGCTTAAACTGACTAGCATTAATATGAACTACAGTAACTTGCACAAAAATAACTATCTAGCACTAATTAGCCTTAAATCTATCATTAAAAATGAACGTGTCTAACTCCTACCAACTAGCTTTGTGATGAACATGCAAATAGCCGACTTTGCAGACAAAATTATCTGTAACTAAATATATAAATATTTAGCTCCAACTACCGAGCATCAAATCTGTACAATTAGAGCTAACGTCATGGCAAACTGTACAGAGTGTAGAACTATATAAAAGCACTAGAGATGAGATTGGTGGGTGGTGTGTAGTGAGATGGACAGCAAATACAAAACTAGCAATTAATGTCATTTTTGGTGTGCTGAAAATATCACTCACACACACACACACACACACACACACACACACACACACACACACACACACACACACACACACTTATTCTCAGCTGTAGTACAATAAGATATCATTTGAATGTACTGTATAGAATTGGATTTGCTGAAGATGGACAGCTTTAATCATTTGGCTGCTTTTTTGTCACGCACACACACACACACACACACACACACACACACACACACACACACACACACACACACACACACACACACACACACACAATCACACTTTGTTTTTCTTATTTAAAGTCCCAGGGTAGGTGCATAGTGTGAAATTAAAAATGTCTAAGATATGAAACGCAATGCTCAGCCAGTTATTCTATAATATCTTCTGAGTTTCTGAGACTTTATTCCTTTTATATTGCTATCTGCTAATGATACAGTAACATATACAGACTCATAGCCAACAAACGCCCGGAGATCATTATAAGTTAAAACTGCTGATATCCAGCGACTGGATGTGGGCGTGTCCAGTGATGCTATAAAGTTGAGAAAAGTTGGACTTGCAAATAAAGAGTGACTCGGTGCAATAGGTTGTATAATGTTAGCCATGTGATTATTGATGCTAGTACAATGTAAGCTCTTTTTTTTTTTTTTTTTTTACCCAGTATTAGCTCCAATTAAAGTAAAGAACGTGTATATACTCTAGGCATCAGAAAGGCACTAATTGTGTCCACATTAGCTTCATTAGGACATCGTCATCGATTTAGCTTCCCTGGGGCTTGAATTAAGATGCCTTTATATTATCTGATGTTTCAAAGGAGTTTCTTTTCTCTTCGATCCATAAGTGCTTAAGTATTTTGATCTGTATCTTTAACATCTGTGTGTTCGAGTCTCTGGTGATTGTGTACACGATAGTACCACACGCTGACAAACAAGCGTCCGTTTTTCATCCATTCCGCCTTCACACTGAGCTAGATAAACAAGGCTAAGTGTTTTCTTATAGCCTCATTTAGCTTTTTTCCCCTCTTTCACTTTAAATGATGACTCTGCTCTGTGTGTGTGTGTGTGTGTGTGTGTGTGTGTGTGTGTGTGTGTGTGTGTGTGTGTACTTGTAATAAGGAAACAAGCTTGTACAGTACAAACTGCATCCCACAGACCAATCTTAAAAAAAAAAAACAGTTGCCAATCACATCCACTCGACTGCCATAGTTGATTACGAAGCCTAATTGATGCGGGCAAATACTTATTTACACACACACACACACACACACACACACACACACACACACACACACACACACACACACTAACCTCAAACCTAGTTTGTTTATAGTTTTCACATGCAACTACTGTAACTAGCTACTACAAACTGGCATTGATTTCCAACCAAATACCACATGACCAGCATCAAAGAGGCATCAGATTCATAAAAGAAACACTATACATCTATTTAGCTAATAGTAACAAGCATCAGTAGTATTTAACTACAGATTTAACATAAACTTGAGTGGATTTTACATAAACTTGAGAAGCCAAGAACAAACTAGTCTTAAGTCTATAGCCAATCAGTATTTAAATGTCTAGGCATCCCAAACACACACACACACACACACACACACACACACACACACACACACACACACACACACACACATATATAATATATAATAATCCCAATAATCTCTTTGATGAGTCATGTGAATCATTTGAGTCGTTTAAGATAAATGATTCATTTATTGATTCGCAAGTATTTAGCTAGCCCTAATATGGTTACAATTAGCATAAACAATGTGGCATCAACTTTGTCTTTTCATAGGTTTTACATAAGAATAACGGACTAGCTAGTGTTTAGCACAAATATCTGCTTTTATTATTATTATTATTATTATTATTATTATTATTATTATTATTATTATTATTATGTGTTCAGATGTTAGATGTTGATGTCAGTAGCAGTAAAATGCATAAATCAGGAAGTCATTTCTGTGGAGTTCTGTATTAATATTAGATATTCATAATGCAAAAATATGTTCGATATATATGCAAAAAAAATTCAAATTTGTAGACCGGTGCATGGACCAATCACGGGATCTTTATAAGCAGTATGCCTGGAGCAAGACTGGAGGGTGCTTATAGGGAAAAGTCAGCAACACTTTCACAAACATTCACAGAAATTTACTTATTTATTTTTTACTTTTTCCAGAGACGATCCTGATAGGAAACGGTTGGCAAGACTTCGCAAACATTCATTGAAACTATTTAATTCAAATTCAATTCAATTTTATTTGTGTAGCACTTTTAACAATGGACATTGTCTCAAAGGAGCTTTACAGAAACATAAGAAACATAATACAAGAAATGTAATATTATACAGAGATTAATTGTACAAAAATTGATATTAGACATATTTATATGTGTTCGTATTTATCCCCAATGAACAAGTCTGAGGTGATTGAGGTGACTGTGGTGAGGAAAAACTCTTAGATGGAAGAGGAAGAAACTTTGACAGGAACCAGACTCAAAAGTGAACCTCATCCTCATTTGGGTGACAGTAGAGGTTGTGATTATAAACAAACAGTCCAACAATTGTGTATTAATGAGGATGTTGTTGTCCTTAAACACCACATGGAGTTGCCATCTCCACATAGAAAGTCAGAATACTTCATGAAGCAAAGTCCATCTTTAGATGCCTCAGGATCCTCACAAACCTCATTTCAATGAAGGTCAAAAAATTTTCATGACACGGAACACAACTAGAGCTAGAACTCAGGGTTATTTGCTGAGAATTGTGGGGAATTGAATTTGCATTGAATCACTAAGCAAACATGAGAACATAAAGCTGCATATTATTCAGAGAGGACATACATCTCCATAAATTTTTTTATCAAACCATCAGGACTTATCAGATGCATCGATCAATCACACGTGTGATTAATTTGTGTGAATCATTTTGAATTCAGTGACTCAAACATGAGGTTGATTCTTGACGTATTTTTTTTTCTCCTGATAGTAGCATCACCAAGCCTCAGACACTTAGAGACCAATGAGAGAGACTAAAGTTATAATGGGCAATATCTGTGGGAAAAATGTCTAAATCGATCCTTATGACTAAAATAATGACTGCACGCTAGAGTGAGAGAGGAAAATTAAAGAGCGGAGGTGAAAATGAAAGCTTTTCGCTCACCGAGCAGAAAGATGAAGATGTCCTTAATTATCTTTTGCTCTCCAAAGGTTGATGACTCATTGCAATGTGGGATGTAAATCAACTCTCGGCTCGTAAGGAATCATGTGAGTCATTGAGTCGTCATTACTTTTGTTAAATATATCTGTATTAAAGATGGCAATGAGGAAGTGTGAAGTGTCAGTGACATCCCGAGAAGAAAAAAAAAAACAAAGATAAAAGCAAAAAAAAAAAAAAAACTTGGTCAGATTTTTGGACCATTTGTATCAATAATACAGTATGTTTACTTTTAAACTGTAGAATGGGGGGAAAAAAAACTATTAATATGCTTAACCTTATTATTTGCATATTTATGATGTGGTCAGCCATGATGAGATAAATACTGCACACTACTGCTTTAAATAACGGCGTGTTCATGTGTATTCACGTGAATGAGGGGGGGGGGGGAGGGCAGTTTGTCGTGTGTTTTATCAAAACATTCTATCTACCCTTAAAGGTAGGGTCTCCGATTTTTGAGCAATGCTTCAGAACTCAAAGAAATCAAAACAAACATGTAGCCAATGAGCAGAAAGGGGCGGGGCTTGTCAATATGGGTGGAGAGAGTGTTCAGTGCGCATGAAAAGCGTGACGTTAGCAGAAAGCGGTTTTAACATCGACATGGAGGATAAAATCAAAGAAAGAAAGAGAAGAAAGACTTACGATAAGGACAAGAAGTAGGACGTGTTAATATAGGATCAGCTTTCCAGCGCTGGAGAGAACTGAAGGAGCAGGAAGTTGGCCACATATTCACAGGTTGGAGTTTCCCGAGTCAATAACTCCTGAGCTAAACGCTGTTACTACACAAATAACACCTCTTTACTATCGTAGTAATGTAGAGAGGCAGCTACAACCACGTTTTGTGTAGTAACAGCGTTTAGCTCAGGAGTTATTGACCCGGGAAACTCTGACCTGTGAATATGTGGCCGACTTTACTTAAGGCGCCGAGGCGCTTTTTTCCTTCTCGATAGGTGAGTAACGTTGGTTTTGCTTTGTTACACAGAACTAATATATGCCTTTGTCCTTTACATCATTATGCTTGTGTGGCATTTTTGCTTGTTTGTTTATCTACAATCGTATTGTTCTTCCCTTCAGCTATGATAAAGACACGTTTCTTTCCGTTAGTCGCCTGGGTTACGTATGTATGTGTGGGCGGAGCTATCGATACAGGGGTGGGACCCGTTTGGGTTAGGGGCGTGTTTGTTTTGGTGATTTCAAATGTCGACATTGGCTTTCAAACAACGGAGACCGCACCTTTAATTCCTCTCCACTACTTTTCTCTTTCTACCCATCCCGAGGCATCCAGAAATTGTACCAGCTCCGATCCAGTCTTTATGCGCGAAAAAAGACTGCTTTATAATGTTGCACTATAATGCACTAAATCACTACCTGTGATGATAAAAAGAGCTACAGGCAAGCTGTGTATCTGCAGGGGACAAACCCATCCATCTCCGCATTTAACCCATCCAAAGTGCACACACACAGCAGTGAACACACACACAGAGCAGTGGGCAGCCATTTATGCTGCGGTGCCTGGACAGCAGTTTCGGGTTCGGTGCCTTGCTCAAGGGCACCTCAGTCGTGGCCGGCCTGAGACTCGAACCCACAACCTTAGGGCTAGGAGTCAGACTCTCTAACCATTAGGCCACCATTAGGAGTGAGACATGACAAAAACATTCAATACATGAACGCAACAAAACAGGAAGAAACTTTCTCAGAATATAAAGTTGTTGAATTCTCGATTCTGATTGTTCATGATTGATTACTTTTCTGTTGTTAACAATGTCAACCAACGGTTGAACCTTGAGAAAGAGAGAGAGAGAGAAATAGATCAGATTCAGACCTGTCATCTTATAAAACTAATACTAGCATCCGCATGCTCTAGCCTTCTCTATATTTGTGTTTTGGTCGTGTGGCTTAAAAGAAGACACTAAACAAGAAGTCTGGATTTTCTCACATTCTGACATAATGCAATCTTCAGTAAACTTCCACCAAGCATCACAGACTAACCCTTTATATTACGATACGAAGGACCTGGATACATCTAAAGCTGATATTTTAGTGCTGAAAGGTTCAGGCAGCTCCTGTGATATAAAAAAAAATTAATATCGTGACAGGAAAATCATGTCGAGCGCCCGTCTCTTTTCACGGCCGTATAATGGAAATGAGTCCAGATCGCATGGGGTTGTGGCTTTTACGTCAAAAGAAAAGAAAAGAAAAATCTGTTAATGAACCAAACTCTGTTGGACGCCATCCATACGTTCTTTTTTCAGTTTTTTTTCCCCTGAGCAGAGCAGAGAGGAAAGGCTGTAATTAGCACTTACAACCGAGGAAGCAAGAAAAAAAGCACAGTGGTGCCATTCGCAGTTCTCCTGGCTTCCAGAAAGGTGCCACTGAACTGACTTCCTGTATTATTTATTTATTTATTTATTTATTTATTTATTTATTTATTTATTTATTTATTTATTTATTTTTCATTATTATTATTATTATTATTATTTTTATTATTTTTATTATATTTATTTATTATATTTATTTATTTTTCATTATTATTATTATTATTATTATTTTATCATTATCATTATTATTATTATTATTATATTTATTTTATTTATTTATTTATTTATTCATTTATTTTTCATTATTTTTATTATTATTATTATTAATTATATGTTATTTATTTTTTTTAATTATTATTATTATTTTTTTATTTTTTTTTATCAGACTCAAACAAATGACATGAAAAAGCAAGATGGAAATAAATTAACAGGAAGTGAAACAAAACTGAGCGGAACCTTAGCGATATGCTTACAGGCCGATGTTGTATAGCCGGTCGTGTTTATTCATTATAAATGCTGCAAACGAATTAGTGATTAAAACCAGATGAATAAACGAGCAGGCAGGACGAAGAAGCAAAACGTCGCAGAGAGACATACAGCAGCAGCGGTATGAGACAAAATGTCCAACTGAGACCAAAGTAATGAGTTCACACCCAGGGGAGGAAGCGGAGGAATAAAGCTGAATGAGAAAAGAACGACAAGGAGACTTACAATGAGAAGGAGGCCTGTTGAGAGACAGAGAGAGAGAGAGAGAGAGAGAGAGAGAGAGAGAGAGAGAGAGAGAGCGAGAGAGAGTATCAGAGAAAAGGGTGTATAAGAGAGAGGGGGGGGTTGTTTTGATTGACAGAAGGAAACACCATACCTGGGGGTATTCAAAGATTTAGGAAAAGAGAGGGAGACTAGAGTAAAAGAGATAGACAGAATGATGAACAGACAGAAAGAGAGAGGAATGGAAACAAACTGAGAATTAGAGAGAAAAAGTGAATCAGACAACAGATCACTGCATTGAGACACTGTGGAGAGAGAGAGAGAGAGAGAGAGAGAGAGAGAGAGAGAGAGAGAGAGAGAGAGAGAGAGAGAGAGAGATAGTGTGTGAGACAGAGTGAGAAAGAAATTATAAATTGTGAGAAAGAGAATGGTGTAAGAAGGCGAGAGAGAGAGAGAGAGAGAGAGACAGAGAGAGAGACAGAGAGAGAGAGAGAGAGATAGTGTGTGAAAAAGAGACAGAGTGAGAATTATAAATTGTGAGAAAGAGAATGAGAGAAAGAATTAGAAAGTTTAAGAAGGAGAGAGAGAGAGAGAGAGAGAGAGAGAGAGAGAGAGAGAGAGAGAGAGAGTTATGGAAGTGATAACATTGAACAGTGTCCCGTTATGAGAAGATAGAGGACAGGACTGATGTGAAGAAAACCTCAACACGGGGTAAAGTTTGTTGTTTTTCTATCACAGGACACTGTGACTGTTATCTACAGCTGGTGTCTCAGCGCTATCCTTTCTTTCGGCATTAAAAAACATGATGTTCGGTCTGATTCATCGTCCTTCATGTTTCTTAATTTCATTTGGTGCTGAAACGGCGAGAAAGGACATCATCTAGCGCAGAGTCATGTTTATGCCCGTTGTCATGGTAACGCACTAACATACATTACACATTACAGAGAACATTGAGGGAGAATTCGATTTTTGACCGGATCTACTTAAGAGGTGTCCTGATATGAAGTGAGTGCTCATCTGCCATCCAATTGGAAACGATTGAATTAGAGAGAGAGAGAGAGAGAGAGAGATAGAGAGAGAGAAGAGAGAAAGAGAGAGAGATGATGAACTTAGAAACACACTTATTAATATAAATAATAGACCTTTTGAACCGAGACACTCCCACCATTTTTTTATGAGAGATCTGAGTCTCTCTCTCTTTCTCTCTCTCTCTCTCTCTCTCTCTCTCTCTCTCTCTCTCTCTCTCTCTCTCTCTCTCTCTCTCTCTCTCTGTCTCTTGCACTATTTTACAATTAAACTGTATTCCTATAAACTCCTTTGTCCTGAAGATGTCAGTAAAAGAAATTTTACTTCTTTACCTCCATCTGCTACGAGACTCTGACACTGGAGACTCCTTCCATAAATGTTATATAAATATCTCCTTAGAGGAAACATCCATCGCACCGTGTATGTTGTTACTATAGAAACCTGAATATAAACCCGTGTCAGGGTCTGCTGTTGTTGAAAATGAACCAACACCCTCTGACCAATCAGAATCAAGCATTCACTGCAGTATCACCGTGGTATAAATCAGATGAGGTCTTTTCACGTGTCTCTAACTGATGTATTATACAATCTGAGAAAAATACGCCGTGTTTTCAGACGATCATGAGGTAGTCATTGATGCTGAAAACTGTGCCATTGAGATCCAGAGAGAGAGAGAGAGAGAGAGAGAGAGAGAGAGAGAGAGAGAGAGAGAGAGAGAGAGTATCAGAGAAAGGGTGTATAAGAGAGAGGGGGGTTGTTTTGATTGACAGAAGGAAACACCATACCTGGGAGGGAGACTGGAGTAAGAGAGACAGAATGATGGACAGACAGAAAGAGAGAGAAACTCTGAATTGAAACAAACTGACAATTAGAGAGAAAAAGTGAATCAGACAACAGATCACTGCATTGAGAGACTATGGAGAGAGAGAGATTTTTTTATTTTTAACTCAGCTTTATTAAATAAGCAATAAATTACAATACAATGTTAAAAACTAGCAGCACTTTTTCTTAAAAGATGTTTAGTGTAAAAGGGTGTTAAAAATTAGCTCATCATCATCATCAATAAAACAGATAACATTTGCATAACACCATTTCAACATAAAAGCGCTCAAATCATTCATTGCTTTAAAAAAATTAAAATCAATTTTGACTCTAGCTTTCACTAGAGCCTTAAAAACAGAAGTGGGACTGATCAATCCTGTCTTCTCTATTTTGTTTTTTCGACTCATATAGATGGCCATTTTTGCCTCTCCAACAATAAAATTGATCAGTTCCCATTTCTGTTTTTCTCTTTTTTTATACCCAGCCCCAAAGATAAAACCTACCTGGGACCATGTTTCACTAAAAGAGATAAAAAGTGCTTTCAGCAGCTCAAACAGAGGGTTAAGTCTTTTGCAATGTAAAAAACAGTGAAAAACAGTTTCTGTTTCTGTGCAAAAAGGACAAGTCTTTAAAACATCAGGGTTTAACTTGGAGATTAAAACGTTAACCCCCACCGCCCCATGTAAAATCCTCCACTGTAAATCACCCGCTCGCTTTCTTAGTGGTAATTTATAAAAAACTCTCCATGTCGGTGTAGTGTCGTCTATGGAGAGAGAGAGAGAGAGAGAGAGAGAGAGAGAGAGAGAGAGAGAGAGAGAGAGAGAGAGAGAGAAATAGTGTGTGAAAAAGAGAAAGAGTGAGAATTATAAATTGTGAGAAATAGGAGAGAAAGAATTATAAAGTGTGAGAAGGGGGGAGAGAGAGAGAGAGAGAGAGAGAGAGAGAGAGAGAGAGAGAGAGAGAAATAGTGAGTGAAAAAGAGAGAGTGAGAATTATAAAGTGTGAGAAGGAGAGAGAGAGAGAGAGAGAGAGAGAGAAATAGTGAGAATTATAAAGTGTGAGACTGAGAGAGAGAGAGAGAGAGAGAAATAGTGTGTGAAAAAGAGAAAGAGTGAGAATTATAAATTGTGAGAAATAGGAGAGAAAGAATTATAAAGTGTGAGAAGGAGAGAGAGAGAGAGAGAGAGAGAGAGAGAGAGAGAGAGAGAGAGTCTTTTCACGTGTCTCTAACTGATGTATTATACAATCTGAGAAAAATACGCCAAGATTTCAAATGATCATGAGGTAGTCATTGATGCTAAAAACTGTGCCATTGAGATCCAGAGAGAGAGAGAGAGAGAGAGAGAGAGAGAGAGAGAGAGAGAGAGAGAGAGAGAGAGAAACAAACAAAAGTGTATCTAGAACCCAGCTCGATACCTCATGGGACACTGAACGTTCTGAAAGCTAAGCCATGCGAGCGACAGGGAGGAAAAGCAGGCCAGTGAATAAATAAAGAACAGAGCAAAAGACAGCACAAGCACCCAGTGGCCTCGCATCGTTGGCTAAAATCATAAACGCACATAACTATGAGAGCAGAAAACACACACACACACACACACACACACACACACACACACACACACACACACACACACACACACACACACACACACACACCTGTGCTTATCGGGTGAACGAGGACAAAAACAAGAACTGCATCAGAAAATTAAATACCCCCCCACTGTGAGGAAAAATATTACAGGAGAGAGAGAGAAAGAAAGAGGGGGAATATTGTGCTACCAGCAACACTTTTTTCCCATTGTTGTGTGTGTGTGTGTGTGTGTATGTGTGTTTATAGTCATCTCCAAAATTATTGGCACCCTATAATAAAAACTGAATCTGTTAAATAAGGTCATGGGTATAGTATTAATAGTAATTCAATACAATAATAATAATAAATAATAATAATAATAATAATAATAATAATAATAATACAATTCTAGAGGGGACACGGTGGCTTAGTGGTTAGCACGTTCGCGTCATACCTCCAGGGTTGGGCGTTCGATTCTCGCCTCCGCCTTGTGTGTGTGGAGTTTGCATGTTCTCCCCGTGCCTCGGGGGTTTCCTCCGGGTACTCCGGTTTCCTCCCCCGGTCCAAAGACATGCATGGTAGGTTGATTGGCATCTCTGGAAAATAGTGTGTGAGTGTGTGAGGGAATGAGAGTGTTCACTCTCTGTACAAGTTAATTCCTAATGTTAAAGGCAGGGTCTCTCCGATTTTTGAGAAATCCTTCAGAAAACTGAGTCGGGCCGAATAATAAACAAAAATCAATTTTTTCAATCAATCAAGCGCTGGAAAGCTGGAGAGAACTGAAGGAGCAGGAAGTCGGCCACATATTCACAGGTTGGAGTTTCCCAAGTCAATAGCTCCAAAAACGCTGTTACTACACAAATAACACCTCTTTTCTATCGTAGTAATGTAGAGAGGCAGCTACAACCGCGTTTTGTGTAGTAACAGCGTTTAGCTCAGGAGTTATCGACTCGGGAAACTCCGACCTGTGAATATGTGGCCGACTTTACTTAAGACGCCGAGGCGCTTTTTTCCTTCTCGATAGGTGAGTAACGTTGGTTTTGCTTTGTTACACAGAACTAATATATGCCTTTGTCCTTTACATCATTATGCTTGTGTGGCATTTTTGCTTGTTTGTTTATCTACAATCGTATTGTTCTTCCCTTCAGCTATGATAAAGACACGTTTCTTTCCATTAGTCGCCTGGGTTACGTATGTATGTGTGGGCGGAGCTATCGATACAGGGGTGGGACCCGTTTGGGTTAGGGGCGTGTTTGTTTTGGTGATTTCAAATGTCGACATTGGCTTTCAGACAACGGAGACCGCACCTTTAATTCCTATCCACTGCTTCTCTCTTTCTACCCATCCAGAGGCATCCAGAAATTGTACCAGCTCCGATCGTCTTCCGTGCGATGAAGATTTTGGACCTCCAACGAGACGAGGCCGACTCTGAGAATCCTGAGGCATCTAGAGATCTACCAGCTCCAGTTAGACTCTGTGATACTAAAGAGGAGATGTGAACTCCGTGTGATCTTTTACATCGATTTGTCAGACTGTATATTTATAATTGAATTGAATTGAGGTGGGAAAAAAACTAAAATCAGAGCAAATCTAAGAAAAATCGAAAAAAGAAAAGTTCGTACAGTACAAAGATCATCCCGATTTTTCCAAAGACATCTTGTACTAGAGCACAAGAACAGAAGGTAATACTCGAGTGTGTCATTAATTAATTTGGGCTTATGCCAGTTATTTCTCCTATAAGAGAAGCCGTAATAAGTGGCAGATATAAAGGGAGCCAGAGTCTTGGGATAAAGTGCCAGTAATTTCTGTGATTTTGTGAAAATTGTAGGTAAAATGGAGCAGAACATTAGTGAAGCAGTTCTTTGTATAAATCTACAATATCCATGTGAGATTATCCACCGAAGCGAGACACCGAAGCGAGAAAATTGTGTTTAATGTAATTGCAAATAAATGTTCTCTAAAGTGAGGATGTTTGATGAAGAGCCATTTCTATAAACCCCATATTAGTAAGATTATAATTATACCTTTGTTTATACACCTGCTATACACTCTTTGCATATAAGGTTAGTTTTATAGACACACACACACACACACACACACACACACACAAGTGACGTGACATGACATACGGCTAAGTACGGTGACCCATACTCAGAATTTGTTCTCTGCATTTAACCCATCCAAAGTGCACACACACAGCAGTGAACACACACACACACACACACACACACACACACACACACACACACACACACACACACACACACACGCCGTGAACACACACCTGGAGCAGTGGGCAGCCGTTTTTTTTTAATGCTGCGGCGCCCAGGGAGCAGTTGGGGGGGTTTGGTGCCTTGCTCAAGGGCACCTCAGTCGTGGCCGGCCCGAGACCTTTGAGTTACGAATCAGACTCTCTAACCATTAGGCCATGACTGCCAGCAACACACACACACACACACACACACACACACACACACACACACACACACACACACACACACACACACACACACAGAGAACGACCATCCTGTCATTCATTAAGTATAGATATCATCGTTATCATGACTGACATCTCTATAAAGACCTAATATACGCTAACTGGCACCATTAATAAGAACACCTGTACCCCTGCTCATGCATGTCAGTTACCCAAACTGTAACCATGTGGCTGCATCAAAGCACGCAGATACAATTCGAGAGCTTTGGTTTGCTTTTGGAGACTTTGGCTGCCGGTTGGTGCCAGATGGACTGTTTCAGTTCAGTATTATAGAAATTTCTGATCTCCCCTGAGATATTCACACACAGCAGGCTCTAGAGTTTACACAGGATGGTGCTGGCAGAAATGCTTGATGAGAGAGGTTGAAAGAGAATGGCGAGGCTTACATCACCAGGATGACTCGACTCTGGTGATGCTTACTACCAGACTTTGCAGAAGAAGATTCTGCATCTCAGAATGCACAACATGACAAGCCTTCAGCTACAATAGCACAAGTCTACATCGGGTTCTTCTGCTGTCAGGAACCTGAGGCTTCAATAGGCACAGACTCATGGTGAAGGGTTTCCAAGTGGCCAGTGAGTAGATAACATTCATTCATTCGTTCATTTTCTACCGCTTATCCGAACTTCTCTGGTCACGGGGAGCCTGTGCCTATCTCAGGCGTCATCAGGCATCGAGGCAAAACATGCAAACTCCACACACACAAGGCGGAGGTGGGAATCGAACCCCCAACCCTGGAGGTGTTAGGCGAACATGCTAACCACTAAGCCACTAGGCCACCATGTCCCCTGACTAGATAACATTTCTTTACAAATGTATGACACACAGTGCGGTTGCTTGGAAGATCGGCGTTCAAGCCTCTGCACCACCAACCTGCCACTGTTTGGCCCCTGAACAAGGCCCTTAAACCTCTCTGCTCCAGGGATGGTGTATCATGGCTTTACCAAAGTTGGGATATACAAAACAAAAAGTCTTCAGAACGTCAGAAATTTGTAAAGAGTTAGATCACAAAGGATTAAACCCAGTGTTTATATAAAGGCACAGCTACTGTACATATCAGGGGTCGACTCACAGGTAGCCTATCTTAATAAACCAAGAACACAACAGCACAAGGGCAAAATATCCAGGAACTTTGCACAGGCACAATGAAGCACAAGAACTTCAATACACAGAGTAATTAAAGAAAGGAGATTGAAAGATTGAGACCCCTGATATGTACAGTAGCTGTGCCTTTATATAAGAGTGCCTTTATATACGAAGAGCTGAAAGTGATAACGACCCAAATGACAGGACGGGGTGGAGACAAGACAAGACAAGACAAGACAAGACATGACAAGACACATACCGAAAACAATTCACACTTGATCATATAACATACCTGTACGAAACTCTGGAAGCAGCGTTGTTCGTGTTTGGAGGAAAAATATTTGACAAGACTACAAAATTTGGCCAGATATGCAGTGCTATTACCAGAGTAATGGTAGGAATGAGGGTGGACATGACTGGACAGAAATCTGTAGAAAATGTATGACTCTGCAAAAAGTCCAACCATCCATAATAATCCATGAGACTGACCATGCACTGGTTTATGATATGCTGAAATATGAAATATATCTAATATAATGAGGTGCCCAGGGAGTACTAGCAGCAAACTTCAGAAACAACGGAGTTGGTAAAAAAAATAACGTACATGAAGTGTATGGGAAAAAACAGGACGACTGAGACAGAAGCTACTGTTTCTTTGGTTAGGCTTGACATGGATTTTGCTTGTCAAGGATTTAAATTTTTATTTCATAGGATGTATGACTAGCGGGGACACGGTGACTTAGTGGTTCGCCTCACACCTCCAGGGTCAGGGGTTCGATTCCCGCCTCCGCCTTGTGTGTGTGGAGTTTGCATGTTCTCCCCGTGCCTCGGGGGTTTCCTCCGGGTACTCCAGTTTCCTTCCCCGGTCCAAAGACATGCATGGTAGGTTGATTGGTATCTCTGGAAAATTGTCCGTAGTGTGTGTGAGTGTGTGTGTGTGAGTGAATGAGAGTGTGTGTGTGCCCTGTGATGGGTTGGCACTCCGTCCAGGGTGTATCCTGCCTCCATACCCGATGACACCTGAGAAGTTCGGATAAGCGGTAGAAAATGAATGAATGAATGGATGTTTGAATGAAGTTTCTTTGACATAATCATATACTTAATATTCATACAAAATACTTCATCTTCAATAAGTTTCTACATCGATTATAGAGTCAGTGGTGGCTCAAGTACAGTAGTTGTCAAGCAGAAGGATACATTAGCAGCCCGTGAATCATCAGTTCAGACAGTTTGACAAGAGATAAATTGTGATGTCTAGACGACTGGGACGGAGTATCAAAGCAGCAGGTCTTTGTGGTCTGAGTGTCTACTTTCATTTGAGCTTCATATTAACACACTGTGGAGTAAGATATGACAAAGACATTCATTGATCAACAAGGACACAACAAAACAGGAGCGAAGATTTTTTTTACTTCCTGTCGGGAGATTCTTTAAAATAGCTAGCAAATATTCCTCATGAGGAAATGATGCTATGCTTCAACAGGTTTAAACATGTGCTACAACCTCAGAAACACACACACACACACACACACACACACACACACACACACACACACACACACACACACACACACACACACACACAGACTTAAACACTCTGACATAATAATTAATTAATTAAACCGGCTGTTTCAGTCAGCTTCACCTGTCTGGTTACTTCTGTGTCTCAACACATCATAGACACTAAATCCTTAACACAACACTGAGGCACCACACTAAAGAATATTTCAGCTCAGAAAAAAAGGAAGAATTTAGCTAAAGGAGTAAAATAAAAAAGAGGAAAACCCATTCCGAAGCTCAGCAAACCCTTAAAATCCGGTGCTTTCCACAATAACACCAAAGATCACAAGTTCCCTGAATTCATCAGTACAACAAACCTGCATGAGACCCTGAGTGTGCTGAAAGGACAAAGTGAAATATGGAGAGAATTAGAAATAGATAGAGAGAGCGATCGACATAGATGAGGTTTTAAAAGGCCACTGTGTTTTCCTGCTATCAGAAATACATTTAAAACAAGGGGAGGTTTTGCATTCATTTTTTTTTCTTTTGACTCAAGGTTAAAAGTTGTGAAATTACTTTTACCCGCTTTTTCAATTCTCATCTCTTTTTTATCTCTTTCTTTCTTTCTTTCTTTCTTTCTCTTTGAGGCAATTACAGAAAAGTAATAGCGAAACCGATCGGATGCTGCAGGACAATTTCGGACCAACAAAACAATCCTGTACAGCAACAAAATAAAATGAAATAAAATTACAGGATGAAAATCATTACAGAACGTTTGCTCCGGTCGCAGTATGCTGGGGATCGTTAAAGAGAGAAAGGCCAGAAATCGAATGTAAACACTTCCTCCACTTTCTGCAAATTTAGCTGGATAGCAGAAGAAGAAAAAGCCGTTATTTTGGTTACATATACATTACAGAACCATGAGATGCTTTTGGGGGAAATCGGGGCAGGATTGTGGAGTTAGCCGTGATACATCACTTATAGTTGCTCAAGGGGTCTTAAAGTGGAGGTTTGTCAGTGTGGATCCTTGAAGTCCGACCTTCTGATAAACATCCCAGAGTCTGAACCCCAGAGCTACAGTATATCAAGTAAGAGACAGAGGCAGTCGAAGGTGAGGCAGCTTTAATGACACGTTAGCACACAAGGCAAACTCACGTTAGCACGCAAGCCGATCTCACGTTAGCACGCAAGCCGATCTCACGTTAGCACGCAAGCCGATCTCACGTTAGCACACAAGCCGATCTCACGTTAGCACGCAAGCCGATCTCACGTTAGCACACAAGGCAAACTTACGGTCAACAGAAAAAAACACAAGGTCAAGAGGTCAGCAAAGAGGTTCCCAGGCCAGGGAAGAACACAGATACGACATGTCTTATGTGTTACATATCTTGAATAAAAGCAGAAAAGTGTACTTAGATTTGTTTACTCAAAAGTATATTAACTGTTTTTAGAAGTACACCGGAGTTCTATTCCGCCGGCAAAATAGAAATGGACTTATGGGACATTTTCACTCAGTAAAAAACAAGTCAATTCAAACCAGTTCATATTTGTTAGATATGTAATGTAAAATTAGATTTAAAAAAATTAAGAAAACACTAAAATCAACACCTGTAAAGACCTCGATACTGAAAGCTTAGCCTCTGATTTATTTGCTGTTATACTGGTACTAGTCTAACAGAGTATTACTAACAAATGATAACCGGTCCATGGGCTAGCTAAAAAAAAAAGAACAGAATTGGTCCTAGATCTGAACCTTGTGGTACACCGCATACGCAGCACATTTCTTCAATCTAAAAGAAGCTTAAGTAAGCCTTTTTACTAGGACGCTGCTGTTCCAGATATCGACTTATGGGACGTTTTTCACTCAGTATAAACAAATGAATGATTTTCTGGCTTTGAATCTGATCTTAAATACGTCAGAACTCTGTTGGCTTTCAGTGTGAGACATGTTTTTCTCTCGGTTCTTAAACTTACACCGAGTATCAGTAGTCAAAGACAGAAATTTTAGATGCTTTTTAGATGGACAAGGACTTGGACAGAGAGCAGAAATCGGTTTGATATAAACATTTACTTCGAACATTTTTGGAAAATTTTTGTTTTTAGTTGAATGTTTCTATGAAAATGTCACCCCTAGTAGGCTAAACAAAAACAGACATACTTATGAAATACTATAAATACTTAAAGTCCTAAGTGTCTACTTTCATATTAGCTTCATATTAGCCATCACTTTTGAGTGAGACATGACAGACCCTAAATGAATCAACGTGGACACAACAAAACAGATGCGAATTAAACATATTACTTTTATACCGGCACATTTCGTAGTTGTACTGTATAATGAGATCATATAATAAAATGTTGGCAATGTTGTAATACAGCTGAGCATTTCCCAGTGCTGCCCTCACACACCTGATTCCAATCAGCACGTTAGCATGGCATTTACAAGAACAATGTGGATGTGTTGAGGCAGGATAAACACTGTACATGAAAGGAAGTGCGTGTCAAGTAAATAACTGCGGCGAAATGAATTCACCAGCGGCTTTGATTAAAGTGAATTATACAACACACATCGGAGATGCTGAACTAGGTCGCCTCCCTCCTGCTTTCCATATGCTTTTGTAGTTTAGACGGACTTAAGCGTACCATCACACATCTCTCAGAAGCGGTTCTTCGCAGCTGTTTAGTCACAACAAGAAAATCACAACAAAATCGCATCGAGTCACGCGCTACCGAATTGGTGTGTTCACTGTTGAGGCTTGAAAAGACTAAAAAATTGAATTTAGAGTTAAATCAGCTCTTGAAATCCAAATATACTCCAGAGAGAAATATTTCTGTCTCTGGTTATTTTTTATTTTTTTTATTTCAGCCCAAAAAGTGCATGCATGCTGCTTTGAATCGCTACAGCTGTCATAGAAACAGGGTTTCTTGCGCTATTGTGTTTTGGAAAAATAATAATGGGGGTCAGGCTCAGATCAGAAGCAGAGGCTCTTTTAGAGAAGCCATGGTAGTTTTTAGGGCTTTAAGTATCTGTAAAGCCTTAAAGATGTTTGTATCTTCACAGTAAATGTTGATATCAAAGCCACCAAAGTCCTGACTCATTTTAGATCAGACTCACATCCAGAAAATTATTCATTTGTTTGTACTGATCAAAAATGTCTTATAAGTCGATATCTGGAACAGCAGCATTCTGGTAAAAAAAAAAATCTGGTTTAATTAAGCTTCTTTAGATTGTACAAATGTGCTGTGTATGCGGTATACCACAAGGTTCTAATCCAGGACCACTTTTGTTCTTCTTTTCTACTTTGAAATCTATGGACCGACAAATATGAAATCATTAGAATTCAGGAAGATTGTAAATACTTAATCTGGGAAGAACAATACAGTTAACGAAGTCTCCTCTGATTCTCCTCTGATTCGGAACTCCAGAACACAGGAAAATAAGAAAAGGGAAAATAAATATACTGTATCAGAAAAGTTTGGACACCCCTTCTCATTCAGAGTTTTCTTTATTTTCATGACTATGAAAATTGTAGATTCACACCGAAGGCATCAAAACTATGAATTACCACGTGTGGAATTAAATACGTACATAACAGAAAAGTCTGAAACGACTAAAAATATGTCATATTCTAGGTTCTTCAAAGTCGCCACCTTTTGCTCTGATTACTGCTTTGCACAATCTTGGCATTCTCTTGATGAGCTTCAAGAGGTCGTCACCTGAAATGGTCTTCCAACAGTCTTGAAGGAGTTCCCAGAGATGCTTAGCACTTGTTGGCCCTTTTGCCTTCACTCTGTGGTCCAGCTCACCCCAAACCATCTCGATCGGGTTCAGGTCCGGTGACTGTGGAGGCCAGGTCATCTGGTGCAGCACCCCATCACTCTCCTTCATGGTCAAATAGCCCTTACACAGCCTGGAGGTGTGTTTGGGGTCATTGTCCTGTTGAAAAGGTGGTGTGTCCAAACTTTTGGAAGGTGTGTCCAAACTTTTGGTCTGTACTATACAATTTCATATTTACCCAGAGATGTT
Source organism: Tachysurus fulvidraco (assembly GCF_022655615.1). Lineage (NCBI taxonomy): Eukaryota > Metazoa > Chordata > Actinopteri > Siluriformes > Bagridae > Tachysurus > Tachysurus fulvidraco. Next base: position 3,023,931 of record NC_062526.1, read on the forward strand.
TTTATAACCAGCTTTCTAATCGTTTTAAGCAGCTAAGCAAACCGTGTATTACCATATTTGTTTTGTGTTAGTAATACAAAACCCAGAAGGACTAATTAGGAGTCAAAACTCGTCTCTTTATTCCTTTCAAAAGAACTCGATTAGAGACGATTAGATTAGAAGACAAACGTAACCTTAATCTGTGTAAAATAATGAAATAATAAAATAACAAATCACTGAACAATAAAGTCTAAAATAAACAAGAAATCCTGCAATTAGTCAAAGAAAAATGACTAATCGAATATTACCTTTAAATCCTGAATGTATAGTTTAATGAGGTAAAAGTCTGTTACATCATAGCAAATTCGTGCAAATATTATGAAACTCATACACAGTATACACTTTTTTCATCCTCTCATATAGAAAGTAGGACACCGGATGATAAATGGCTCTCTATTAGAGACCTTAGCATCAGAAAAAAGATGGTATTTTATTCGAGATTTTTACTGTAGGAGATGAAAGGTAGTTAAAAGGTAGACATCAGGGTTTTGTGTATGTGTATGTGTGTGTGTGTGTGTGTGTGTGTGTGTGTGTGTGTGTGTGTGTGTGTCTGGGTGGGTGTCTGGGTGGGTGTTTGTGTGTGTCTGTTTGTGTGTGTGTTTGTGTGTGTGTTTGTGTGTGTGTGTCTCTGTGTGTGTGTCTGTTTGTGTGTGTCTGTGTGTGTCTGTTTGTGTGTGTCTGTTTGTGTGTGTGTCTGTGTCTCTGTGTGTGTGTGTGTCTGTTTGTGTGTGTCTGTGTGTGTGTCTGTGTCTCTGTGTGTGTGTCTGTTTGTGTGTGTCTGTGTGTGTGTCTGTGTCTTTGTGTGTGTGTCTGTTTGTGTGTGTGTGTGTTTGTTTGTGTGTGTCTGTTTGTGTGTGTCTGTGTGTGTGTCTGTGTGTGTGTCTGTGTCTCTGTGTGTGTGTCTGTTTGTGTGTGTGTGTGTCTGTGTGTGTCTGTGTGTGTGTGTGTGTGTGGGGGGCTAAAAGCTGCTGGACCATTTTGAAATCCATTAAATCAGTCTGCGTGTGTTAGAGTGAAAGAAAGGAAAGAGACCAAAGGGGTGCTATGAATAATACCTTAAATTTATTATTAGATTTTTATTTATATATTCCATCTTTTTAAGCCTGTACACTGATTACAGAGCAAGTCCTAAATGGCAAGACGTCTAGAATTGTCTTGTTCACTTATCCTGTACACTACACACTATATAGATTAATGGAGTAATGGAGCTGAATTCCAAATATCTCTATATTAGCTGTACTGTACTCTATCCTGCGCTACATAACAGACATTATTTCATGTCCTATATAGTGAACACCAAATGGCTTCCAATTGTGACATTTAGTGCACTACAAAGGGTGTAGATGCCAGTGTTTCATAGGCCACGTTCACACTGCAAGTCTTAATGCTCAATCCGGATATTTTGCTCAGATCTGATTTTTTTGTTTGGCTGTTCACATTACCTTTTAAAATGTGACCTATATCAGATACCAGTGTGAACAGTTTGCGGTTTCGAACTGACCCGTACGCGCAATCGAACAATAACGATGACGTCACACGCAGCACGCCGTTGCGCTAAAAATTTTGCGCTGTTGCGCATAATTGTCACGAATGTCGATGTAGTTTGACGTAAAAGTCACATCAAATCCGCCTCGGCTGTTCACACTGCGGCCACATTGGAAAAAATCAGATCTGGGCCAGATTTGAGTGTTCACACTACTCCTGAAGAAGTCTGACCTGGTCACTTGACCCCCAAAAAAATCGGATTTGTGCCACTTTTACCTGCAGTGTGAACAGGGCCTTAGTGTATTTCATTTAGTGGCTTTATTTACTGATTAAGAGGTGGCTGGGAAGTGCAAAATAAAATAACAAATAAGAAAACAAAATAAAGAATCTAGAAACAAAATAACAAAAACAAAAGAATAAATCTAAAAACAAAACAACAAATAAGGAAACAAAATAACAAATCAAAAAAATAAAATAATAAATAAGAATCAAAATAACAAATCCAAAAACAAAATAACAAAAAGAAAACAAAATAACAAATCCGAATAAAAAATAACAAATCCAAAAACAAAATAAATAAGAAAACAAACAAAAAAACAAGTAAGAAAACAAAATAAATAGAAAACAAACAAAAAAACAAGTAAGAAAACAAAATAACAAATTAGAAAACAAAATAGCAAAATCAAAATAACAAATCCAAAATTCAAAATAGAAAGTAAGAAAACAAAATAATGAATAAAAAACTAAATAACAAAAACTAAATAATAAATACAAAAACAAAATAAGAAATAAGAAAACAAAATAAGAAATAAGAAAACAAAATAGAAAATCAGAATCAGCTTTCAGAAAACAAAATAACAAATCCCACAGCCATAATCCAATAAATCAAGAACAATATAACAATTCCTAGAACAAATCTATGTTGTTATTTTGTTTTTGGATGTTTTGTTTTGCACTTCTCTGTATAATGTGCTATATACTGTATGTTAAAGACATCATTAATGATGTAGTGTGTTTTTATGGGGTTTAAAAGGCTGAAGCCCAAATGACTCCTTTTTAAACATTTAGTGCACTACAAAGGAAGGGTATGACCTTGTTTGGTATCGGGCATATTTTTGGTATATGTACAGTACAGACCAAAAGTTTGGACACACCTTCCAAAAGTTTGGACACACCACCTTTTCAACAGGACAATGACCCCAAACACACCTCCAGGCTGTGTAAGGGCTATTTGACCATGAAGGAGAGTGATGGGGTGCTGCACCAGATGACCTGCCCTCCACAGTCACGGGACCTGAACCCGATCAAGATGGTTTGGGGTGAGCTGGAACACAGAGTGAAGGCAAAAGGCCCAACAAGTGCTAAGCATCTCTGGGAACTCCTTCAAGACTGTTGGAAGACCATTTCAGGTGACGACCTCTTGAAGCTCATCGAGAGAATGCCAAGAGTGTGCAAAGCAGTAATCAGAGCAAAAGGTGGCGACTTTGAAGAACCTAGAATATGACATATTTTCAGTCGTTTCACACTTTTTTGTTATGTACACATATAATTCCACACATGTTAATTCAGAGTTTTGATGCCTTCGGACCAAAAGTTTGGACACACCTTCTCATTCAAAGAGTTTTCTTTATTTTCATGACTATGAAAATTGTAGATTCATACCGAAGCCTGTTGAAAAGGTGGTGTGTCCCAACTTTTGGTCTGTACTGTATTATGAGGGGTAGAGTGGATAGTATTTCATACCTTAAGTCTTGACTATGAGATGCTTAATAGCTTCTGATTTCATTCACTTTGAGTTAATATGCTTGAACAAACTTTATCACACACATACACATGCACATGCAGACACACACACACACACACACACACACACACACACACACACGCACAGAGTCATGCAGCGCTTTAAATAAATTAGTGAGCAAAGAAGAGGGAAGAGAATGAGTCAGACCTCCCACCTCACTCAGCCACAAGTCCTTCTTTTTATTTATTTATTTTTTAAAAAATTTACACGCACTATCATTAGTCCACCGTCCTCACAGTGTGCGATCCGTTCAGAGTCGCTTCGGTGGTGTTTAGCATTTCAGTGAGGAGTGTGTATCATGTCGACAGCTCTATTAGCGATGTTAATAAGGAGGGACAGAAGAGCCAGTGCGCCCTCAGGAAGCAGGAGATGAGCTAATGACGCATAATTAGTTCACCGTCCCGCTCTTGTCTTTTCTCATCTGGTCTGCGATGCAAACAAGCCAGATCAAAGGACACCTGCCCTTCACCAGGGGGTCTCGGAGAAATCCTTCCCATCTTGGTCATCATCATCATCATCATCATCATTGATGATTTCCTCCTCCACCAGCTCATCATGCTGGATGTCAGTGTATCAGCAGATCTCTAATACAATTCTGATAAATAATATCCCTCCATCATCCTGCTATCAGTGTTTTGCAGTCACTAAAGTATCCATCTGGCCTCATTCCAAAAACTAACCAATCAGCTAATACGTGTTAGTATCAGCAGCAGGGCTACTGTACAAAGCTCAGAACGTAGCTAACATAAAGCTTCTAATTCCTCTCTAATTCAGCATCGTGCACGCGGCATCACACACCAGAGTCCTTCTGTTTCAAACAGATTCAAACGGTTATGTGCTTTCCGTCGTCGTGGGACACGCTGAGCTACGGAAAAAAACGAACAAAACTTTAAACCTGTAACAACGACGGTCGTGAAGCCAGGAGTTTTCATTTTGTTTTTGTCTCAAGATTTTTGTTTGTTTATTTTATTGCTTTTTTCACCTATTTCTTCATATGACGTTTGTTTGCTTACATATCTGATTTTATTTTGTTTTGCTATTTAGGGGTAAAATAAAGTTTTATTTATTTTTATTTATCTATCTATCTATCTATCTATCTATCTATCTATCTATCTATCTATCTATCTATCTATCTATCTATCTATCTATCTATCTATCTATCTATTTGTTTGTTTATTTATTTCTACCTGCAGAACAAAATCCCAGAGATCAGATATTTTCTCCTCTTTCTGATGTTTGGTGTGAAGTAAAGCTCTTGAGGCATCTCTGCATGAGTTCATGCGGTGCGCTGCAGTCACACGGATAATCACATGAACGAGCAGGGGTTCCTATTTAAATTCAATTTTTCTGAGGTGTTATGTTGCTGTAGAGATTTTCTCAGTGGTGTCACAGAAAAACACCAGCACTGGTGGCTTCAATAGAAAACGTGCTTTATTTCACTCCTTCGGTCATATAAAGACTCGATTATTTCGGTTCTCGATGCTGATTTGTCGAAGACCGAGGAATGTTGTTCAGGGTCTGAGAGATAATCTGCAGAACACTGTTCAGGATCCAGGGACAGCAACTGCCAAGAAGACACAAGCTATTTATTCTGATGGTAAGATCTATCAAAACTATCCAAATTTATGAGCATACTCTATACAGCCAAATGTTTAGGATCACCGCTACAAACAAATTCAGGTGTTCAGTGAAAGTGAAACAGGGAGTGAGTGAGTGAGTGAGTGAGTGAGTGAGTGAGTGAGTGAGTGAGTGAGTGTAACAGTGAATGAGTGAATCGGTGAGAGAGAAATGAGTGAAACTGTGAGTGAGTGAAACACTGAGTGAGTGACGGAGTGAATGGGTGAAACAGTGAGTGAGTGAATGAGTGAAAGAGTTAGTGAGTGACAGATTTAATGAGTGAAACAATGAGTGAGTGAACGAGTGAAACAATGAGTGAGTGAATGAGTGAAACAGTCAGTGATTGAGTGAGTGAGTGAAAGAGTGAATGAGTGAAACAGTGAGTGAGTGAATGAGTGAAAGAGTTAGTGAGTGAGTGAGTGAGTGACAGAGTGAATGAGTGAAACAATGAGTGAGTAAATGAGTGAAAGAGTGAGTTAGTGAGTGAGTGAGTGACAGAGTGAATGAGTGAAATGGTGAGTAAGTGAATGAGTGAAAGAGTGAGTAAGTGAATGAGTGAAACAGTGAGAGAGTGAATGAGTGAAACAGTGAATGAGTGACAGAGTGAATGAGTGAAACAGTGAATGAGTGACAGAGTGAATGAGTGAAACAGTGAGTGAGTGACAGAGTGAGAGAGAAATGAGTGAAACTGTGAGTGAGTGAATGAGTGAAACTGTGAGCGAGTGACGGAGTGAATGAGTGAAACAGTGGGTGAGTGAAACAGTGAGTGAGTGAATGAGTGAAAGAGTTAGTGAGTGAAACAGTGAGTGAGTGAGTGAGTGAGTGAAACAGTGAGTGAATGAGTGAAACAGTGAGTGAGTGAATGAGTGAAACAGTGAGTGAGTGAATGAGTGAAAGAGTGAGTGAGTGAGTAAGTGAGTGAGTGAGTGAAACACTAAGTGAATGAATGAGTGAAACAGTGAATGAGTGACAGAGTGAATTAGTGAAACAGTGAGGCAGTGATTGAGTGAAACAGTGAGTGAGTGAAACAGTGAGTGAGTGAATGAGTGAAACATTGAGTGAGTGAAACAGTGAGTGAGTGAATGAGTGAAACAGTGAGTGAGTGAATGAGTGAAACAGTGAGTGAGTGAAACAGTGAGTGAGTGAGTGAAACAGTGAGTGAGTGAATGAGTGAAACAGTGAGTGAGTGAATGAGTGAAACAGTGAGTGAGTGAAACAGTGAGTGAGTGAATGAGTGAAACAGTGAGTGAGTGAAACAGTGAGTGGGTGAATGAGTGAAACATTGAGTGAGTGAATGAGTGAAAGAGTGAGTGAGTGAGTAAGTGAGTGAGTGAGTGAAACACTAAGTGAATGAATGAGTGAAACAGTGAATGAGTGACAGAGTGAATTAGTGAAACAGTGAGTAAGTGAATGAGTGAAACAGTGAGTGAGTGAAACAGTGAGTGAGTGAGTGAAACAGTGAGTGAGTGAATGAGTGAAACAGTGAGTAAGTGAATGAGTGAAACAGTGAGTGAGTGAATGAGTGAAACAGTGAGTAAGTGAATGAGTGAAACAGTGAGTGAGCGTTCCTTGCTATAATCTCCTTTGGCTGCAGTCACAGCTGGGTTTCTTCTCAATCTGCTTTGCACATCTGGATCCAGATATTTTTGCTCATTCTTCTTGGCAGAAGCGTAAGTTCAACAGTAAACATATGGGTGGACGCTGGTTGAAGCATAACTGGATCATGACTTTTTTTTTCTTCTTGTCTTTACTGATAGCTACACGTTCATATTTACTGAGCTTCTGTTTGGGAAAATGTCAGAGAAATGTCTTGAGAAAAATGACATTTTGTATAAGGAAGATAGCAAATTGTTCTGCATGCTGCTTCCTATGAGTGATAGGCTTTTATTTCTCATGTTATTCAGAGTTTTACAGATTTTCATTATGAATAATCCTTCCATCTACTGAAGCCTGTCGTGGGGATGTTAATGCAACAGACTGCATTTTGTGCAAGGTGTGTGTTTGTATATTTTGGGAGAGAACACAATCTTTAACATAAGAAACACCGAAAGGAAAGAAACGCATTCAATAAGGAAGAAAATGAGAGGAAAAAAATACATCAATCGGCTTCCTCGTGCTGCAAGAACGTTTTCAATACATGCCCCAAACAATGATTAATGAATGCATGAACAGCTGCAGGAAACGTTTACTCCGGATTGAAATGGAGAAAATGGAACATTTTGATAATGCATTAAAAAATGTCAATATGCCATAACGTATGTTAATAAGTGCTTATAAATCATCACAGGATCGTTTCTGTAAGTTAAACAAATATATAAGTACTAAAGATCTATGAGGCTTTATTAATGTTCTCATGTGTGCATAATGATATAGATGATAAAGACTTCAGCACAATTTATTTTACAGTAAAAATAGTTAGAGAAACATAAATGTCGATTCAGTGACGATGTGTTTAACGTTTTTGGTCAGTGTTTGTAACGGTCAGACGTAAAGTTGTCCCTTCAGGGCGTTATATTAAATGATATTGATTTTGTTATATGAAATTAATTCACTTTACTTTCTCAGTATGGTGATTTGTGTTATTGTCTTTTATTCTATTATTTATGTTTGCCAGAGAAACAGTGAGTAAGTGGATGGGTGAGTGAGTGAAACAGCGATTGATTGATTGAATGAATAAATGAATGAATGAATGAATGAATGAATGAATGAATGAATGAAACAGTGGGTAAATAGATGAGGGATTCAGAGACTGAGTGAAACAGTGAATGACAAACAATGAAACAGTGAATAATTGACTGACTGAATGAATGAATTAATTAATGTAATAAACAGTAACTGAGTGAACCATTCAGTGAATGAATGAGGGAATCAGTGAATTAGTGAAAAAGTGAATGAATGAATGAATGAATGAATGAATGAAACAGTGAATAAGTGAAACAGTGGGTGAATGGATAAGGGTTTCAGTGACTGAGTGAAACAGTGAATGACTGAAACAATGAAACAGTGAATGAATGAATAAACAGTGAGTGATTGAAACACTAAAAATGTGAAACAGTGAATGAATGAATTAATTAATCAGCAACTGAGTGAAACATTTGGTGAATGAATGAGGGAATCAGTGAATTAGTGAAAAAGTGAATGAATGAATGAATGAATGAATGAATGAAACAGTGAATAAGTGAAACAGTTGGTGAATGGATAAGGGTTTCAGTGACTGAGTGAAACAGTGAATGACTGAAACAATGAAACAGTGAATGAATGACTAAACAGTGAGTGAGTGAAACACTAAAAATGTGAAACAGTGAATGAATGAATTAATTAATCAGTAACTGAGTGAAACATTTGGTGAATGAATGAGGGAATCAGTGAATTAGTGAAAATGTGAATGAATGAATGAATGAATGAAACAGTGAATAAGTGAAACAGTTGGTGAATGGATAAGGGTTTCAGTGACTGAGTGAAACAGTGAATGACTGAAACAATGAAACAGTGAATGAATGACTAAACAGTGAGTGAGTGAAACACTAAAAATGTGAAACAGTGAATGAATGAATTAATTAATCAGTAACTGAGTGAAACATTTGGTGAATGAATGAGGGAATCAGTGAATTAGTGAAAATGTGAATGAATGAATGAATGAATGAAACAGTGAATAAGTGAAACAGTGGGTGAATGGATAAGGGTTTCAGTGACTGAGTGAAACAGTGAATGACTGAAACAATGAAACAGTGAATGAATGACTAAACAGTGAGTGAGTGAAACACTAAAAATGTGAAACAGTGAATGAATGAATTAATTAATCAGTAACTGAGTGAAACATTTGGTGAATGAATGAGGGAATCAGTGAATTAGTGAAAATGTGAATGAATGAATGAATGAATGAAACAGTGAATAAGTGAAACAGTGGGTGAATGGATAAGGGATTCAGTGACTGAGTGAAACAGTGAATGAGTGAGTAAACAGTAAATGAGTGAAACAATGAATGAATGAATGAATGAATGAATGAATGAATGAATGAATGAGTAACTGAGTGAAACATTCGGTGAATGAATGAGGGAATCAGTGAATGAGTGAAACAGTTAATGAATAAGTGTGTGAATGAATGAGTAAATGATTATATAGCTGCTATAACAAATGATAACATGAATGATGTCACTAGGATTAGAGAATAAGTATGAATTTTCCTTTCTCCAATTTCATCCATAGGAACAACAACAACTTTATCTCTGACTGTTACGAAACACCGTCACCAACCTCTCAATCTTTATCTTTTAACGTTAATTTAAACCTGGGACTGTTACAGGAAATGAATCAACACCTTCTGTTCCATCAGATTCCAGACTTCAACATTACCGTGGTATAGATACGTATGCAGCGTAACACACAGTCGTTCCTCACGTGATTACACTTCCAGTGTTGGGGTCGAGTGTGTGAGAGAGTATGTCGCTTCAATCCAAGTTACAGAAGTCATTCATCTTCCTCCAATGTCAATGAAGAAAGGATTGAAAATCTGGCTTTGCTGATGTAAACTGAAGGTTTGGACGTTTCAGTGGTTTTATCTGTCCTGTGAGGTCTGTTTTTAATATTTGCAAAACCACTGATTCATTTTTAAGACACTCTTCTCCTATTACGTGGGTCTTGTAATCTCACGCCTTCCTCCACACACATAATTACTGTATGTGAGAATGTTCCCTCTGTTGTAATGGAGGTCCATGAGGATATTATAGACATTTTAATGATTTAATGATTTATTTTTCATTAATAATTTACTTCCAATCTATAACTTGTATAACAGTGTCGTTCTTTCAGAGACCTTGAATGTCGACATCACAGTATCACATGTGTAAGTACAGTATCTGAAGAAAAAAAAAAAAAAAGATCTTCTTATGATCTTCAGGAACTCAATTCTCTGATCAGATTCCTAAAGTCTGATCCATCAGCCTCATAGTGGGAGGCAGAGACAATGTCATTCCATGCACTGACTTGTCAAGTTTTTATAGAGTAACCATTTATAGTGAGAACTCTTCTCACTTCAAGTGAACTCTTGAATTTAGTAACTTGTAGATCCGTTCATAATCACAACAGCCTACACCGGACATTTCATGTAGCTGCTCGTAAGACTGGCACAATGATGAGAAGGACCTGAGAAGGACCATATTCCTCTTCATGTCGAGACATAACATCACTGGGTTCATCAGGATTCATACAAATAATCATATCATCTTTTCATCCATTCTTGAGTTCTTTTACTTCTGAGCTTTTGGTCATTGTCTTGTTGCATCACTGCAACTCTTATAAGCTTCATGTCGTATGGTTCTGTTAAAAAAAACATCTTGGTACAATTTTGTATTCAATGCTCCATCAATGATCACAAGGTATCCAGTAGAGTCTTCTCGGGTCTAAAAAAATTTACCCGACCCGAAGGGACCCGAATCACTTTTTACCCGAACCCGTCATGCATATATATATATAAATTTTAAAGAAAGACCCGACCCGAGACAAACCCGAAAAAAATTAGACCCGAGTCCGACCCGACAGCAATTTTTTTTTACCCGACTGGACCCGAATGTTACTTTAGTGTAACCGCTACAGATTGGATTCAAAATTGATCGACAGGTCTGTTTCAACGAAAATTTGCTTACCGCCAGCCACACGTCGCCAGCCACATGTCACAAGCGGTCTTGGCAAAAAGAGGAGAGGTTGAAAAAGGACTCGCACACACACGAGATACAGTAGTTCGGGTCTTCTCGGGTCCGTTCGCTAAAAACACATTCATTTTAAATTACCCGAGACCCGTGTCCGAGGCAGACATGAAACTTTTAGACACGAACCCGCTCATGTCTCCGGTCGGACCTCGGGTTTTCGGATCTAAGTGGATCCGTGAGGTATCCTCTAGTATCCAGGCCATGAGGAAGCACCAAATCATGATACACCCTTCACCATGCTTTTTCCATTTGGGATAAAGCTTCAGTTTTCATTCGCAATACCTTTATTCCTTCAAACATGCCTCATTCTGCTTCAACTTTTTTCTGATTTGTCCAGAAAACATTTTCTCAGAAGCATTATGGAACACACAGTTCCATTTTTTTTTAGCCTTTGTGGTGTTCTTCCATTAACAGAAATCTTGTTCAGTGTCTTTCAGATAGTGTATCCATGAACAAAGACATTAAGGGTTGAAGACTTTCAGGATTGCATGTTCGAGTTGGTGTGATCTTTGCAGGAAACTCACTACAAGTAGAGTAAGTAGTAAACAATCCTGAATGTCCTTCATTTGACTCGTGTATCTTATCTACAATGTGTCTTCTTCGGTCCTGTGAAAGGTCATGAGCTCGAGGCGCGAGTCTTGAGAAGAACAGATTTCTCAGTAACCAGATTTGTGTGTCTTTATTTAAAGGGCAAAGCACCTGCACGACCCACACTTCCGAGCTCATCTCCCTAATTAAAACACCTGACTCTAATTAGCTTGGAGAAGTTGTTAATACAGAGGTCCACCTTTTTCCAGCCAGTATTGTGAATGATCATGCTTGACAAAGGCAAGCGTGACATCTCCCATACCCCCCCCCCAAATAAATAAATAAATAAATAAATAAATAAATAAATAAATAAATAAATAAAAATACAAATAAAAAAAAAATAATTTGATGATGAGGACAATGTCCTGTCCAGAGACAAGCTGTTTCATGGGAGGTACCCTCTCTAATGAATATATATATTTTTTTCCATTGGTTGTTGCCTTAAATCATACCCATATACAATAGTGCTATTTTCTGATTGGCTATTGTGTAGCCTCTTTTTTTGATTGGCTGATAAGTGTCAGGCTCGACTAAGAACTCCAGAGGAGACGAGCTTGATTCCTGCCATAGATTCGGTTCCATAGAGACAGCGATGCGGACTGATACATTTTGGGCGCTGCGGCTTATTAAATATATGATAAATAGTCAAAAAGTTTTTACGCGTGAGAAATACGATGTGTGGCGGGAGAGCGGGAGAAAAGCCCAAAATGCGTGACTGTCACTCTCAATGAGTGACACTTGACAGCCCTGTGAAAACTATTACTGTTTAGTCAAATTGTGTTTGCCATTACTTGTGCCTCAGATCAAGATTAGAACTATTAGGATTATTAGAATTATTAGGAATCTGCAAAAAAAAAAGTTCCAGTATTTTCTTTTTATTGTAGCTGGATATATCACAGAAGCTCAAACGACAACAGCGTTGGTGTACTATTTGGCCAAATTTGAGAGTACCAGACGAGCTTGTTCTAGGACAAGAAAAACACTTAATACGCTGCACAAAATATCTGAGAAATATCTGTAACCAAAGTATGTCTGTTTAGGATAGGATTAGGATTTTCAAATGATTCATTTCATTAAACCTTTTCACATTTTTTTAAACCTCTTGCACTTTTATACTTATGGTTAAGTACAAAATCCAGCAACATGCACGCTAAGCAAGTTTACACTGATACTCCATTTATGTAGCAATGAAGCCCCCTAGTGTTCACTCACCTTCAGTACTAACACAGATTAGTTTTTTCTGAGAACAAGGAATATGTAGGTATATCGTATCGTATCATATCGTATCGTATCGTACCGTATCGTATCGTATCGTATATCCAGTAGCTGTAAATCTACAGCTACTCTTGTCCTGGCCTTGGATAAAAATATTGCATACTAACTATAACCATTATAAGTACCTCAGGGCCAAAACACACACACACACACACACACACACACACACACACACACACACACACACACACACACACACACACACACACACACACGTGTCTAGGGTTTATGCAGAACTGTGTGAAATACAAGCTTTAAATGAAAACACCTTGAAAAAAAGAGGTCTAACAGCAAGGCTTCAGTGATTCAATGAACTGTTGTGAGCAGAAAAACATCTCAGAATGCACAGATTTAGAACAGACTTTCTAATCCTTTGTCGTGGAGCACGTCTTAATAGAAAAGAATCAGGATCTTGAAGGTTATAATCTAAACAAAATGCAAAAATTTTTACATTTTCAGCAGGCTGGTTTGTATACAGTATGTTCTAAAAGCTCAGGAATAGGAGAGATTATATGCAGGGGACCTGTCCACTGTCCACTCAGACAGGAAGTGTTCAATAACGGATGCTTATATCTTAATGTAGTGTATTTATTAGACAAAAAGAGTTTCCTGTACGTACAATAAATAAATAAATAAACACATACATACAGATAGTGACAAATTGAAGGAAAAATCTTCTCGGAGCTTTTAGATTTGCATATGATATGATATTTCCTGTTGATTATGTACATCAGACACCCTTCATCCTTCAGGAATAAGTAGAATAGATATTTAAGAGCCAGGAATTGCGTCATTTACTACTTTATCCAGCGCTTATTCTGAACTGCAATATAAAAAAAAAAACTTATCCTAAAAATGCTAAATTACAATCCTTCTGCTAACACACCTTGACTTAACATTATGGTATCGCAATGAGCAAATAATGCAAAATCAATACTCCAACTACTGTATGTATCTTAAGAATATATCTGCATTTAGTTGGTATATGTGTTATGATCCAGGTTCCTTATGAAGCTGTGTAGGATTGGCAGTATAGAAAATGGATGGATGGATGGACGGATGGATGGATAGATACGGTAGATGGACGGTATACGAGTATATCATACAGTATGTCACACGAGCTCGGCTCCAGAAGCATCATGCGTAGTCCTTTCTAATCCTCCAGGTCATTTCCTGTCAGACTCAGATCCATTTCCTTTGTGGAAAATGAAGTCAGCTCTTCTGCTAAGTGCTTGCAATAACTTTTTGTAAGGTGGCATTGATTTAGCCTGTGAAGAAGAAAAAAAAGGCAATAGTTCAAACATTTTATTTACGAAATATTGTATAGAATTATAGAATAATTCTATACAATATTTGAGAATAGAGAACCCTCTATTATAGAATAGAGGGTTGATGGTATTATTTAGCTTATTTGACATATTTATATATATAGCACTGTATACTACAGTGCTGCTGGGGTCTCGAATATTGTCATCATCAAACATATTGTGAATTCTGAGACGGGTTTTGAATACGTCTGTAATTCAAATTGTGCAACCAGAGCAATAAAAAATAGCTGGGACATGCTGTAGTAGGAAAATGATCAACGTTTGGGTTATTAAACTAAGGGGGTTTTTACACCTGGTCACTTCCTGCGTTTTCTGTGATCCGATAGCTATCTGATGGTAAAAAGACCAGGTCTAAATGCCCTCCGAAACGTTTTCGAGACGGATATAAATCCGATGGTACAAACCCCTTCAGGAGGTGGTCTGGGACGCGTTTCAGATGAAACTGGACAGGTGTAAATGCATGTGGTTGTTCAAGCCACATACGTCAGCGCTATACTCCTCCCAAACGGAAGTATGTCACTCGCAGGTGACTCGCGAGTCGTGCATCGCGCCAGAAACAAATATGTTTTCCCACCAGCGCTGGCTCCGATCTTTCACCCAGGCGTCTCGTCGGGTCTTAAAACGCACTGCTGCTGCCAGCAAAAATTCAGCAAACAGTAAATGCTGTTTTTTGTAGCAACCGCACACACCAAAGTGTGTTACATTTCAATTACCTCAGAAATAAGCTAAAATATTTTTGCATTTTGGGCGGGAGTAGAAAGATCGGATCGATATCCGATTCGCCGAGACGCGTTTATGTGGCCTGATGTAAACGGAACAGTTTTAACAAATCAGACAGCTATCGGATCAGAGACGACACACGAAGTGACCGGGTGTAAAAAGGCCCTAAGGTGCGTGCGTTATTCCTTAGTTACAGCACAAGTAGGGCATATTTTTGTGTGCCACTATTGCAGAAGTGTTATGACACTGGATATATTGTAATATAATACAACAGTCACAACTTACCTCAGTATTTGCACTTTACACTTTTCACTTTTGAACCAGTCTTCGAGCATCTTCACCCCTGCGTCGGTCAGTTTGTTTGAAGAGAGGTCTAACTCTTTAAGTTTGGACTCGACGCTCTCGAGTGCAGACGCTAACTTTCCACAGGACTTATCTGTAATACCGCAGTCTGCCAGTCTGCATAGAATGTAAAGGTGTAAAGGTGTATTTGGTGCCGGCTACTTAAACATGTAGTAATTGCTTAATCAACAAAGCTAATTTTGCATTGCTGGATACAGTCAGGATAATTGGGATTTCAAGTTATTGGTGTTTCAGCTGTCTACCACTGTATTATTACAGCAGAAGTTACATAAAGGGACTTTCAGCTTCAATTTAAGGGTGAGTACCTGAAAAATGGGTGAAGTGAATGGTATAGGAAGAAGAAGAAGAAGAAGAAGAAGAAGAAGAAAAAGAAGAAGAAGAAGAAGAAGAATTATAAGACTTTACATGGTCCATCTTTTTTTTTTTTACGGGACCAAAATAAAAATTGTAATATCACCTTATCATCTGTGGCTAGATGTGTGCTGTGTCATTAGTTCACCTTGAAGTTCATACATTTATTTTCTACCGCTTATCCGAACTTCTCGTGTCACGGGGAGCCTGTGCCTATCTCAGGCGTCATCGGGCATCGAGGCAGGATACACCCTGGACGGAGTGCCAACCCATCGCAGGGCACACACACTCTCATTCACTCACACACTCACACACTACGGACAATTTTCCAGAGATACCAATCAACCTACCATGCATGTCTATGGACCGGTGGAGGAAACCGGAGTACCCGGAGGAAACCCCCGAGGCACGGGGAGAACATGCAAACTCCACACACACACAAGGCGGAGACGGGAATCGAACCTGCAAACCTGGAGGTATGAGGCGAACGTGCTAACCACTAAGCCACCGTGTCCCCAACCTTGAAGTTAACAGATAAAAAAATATCAAATTTATGGCATTTGGATTTTGTTCTTTTTACCATTCGATAAAGTAAAACAGCTGTCACTGTATAGTGAAGCAAGCAAAAAGTTGGCCAGGTCGAGAACACACTCCTGGGGTATCGGGGAGGGGTATCTGTGGGGTATTGATGATGTGACTGCTTACAAAGGCAACCCAAAAGTATTTTTTAAGGCAAAGAAGTGAAATACGACGGCTGAATCAGTCAAATGAGCTGAATCCGTCCGAACACGCGTTTCACTTGCTGAAGGACAAACGCCAAAAGAAACAATCACTAGGAAAGATCCCGAGCTTCTGGTGATGTTTATGGATACCAGATACGGGCAATCATTGACTTTGATTTGCCATCAAACATTAACGTAACAATTTAATTCATGATTGTGAGTATGTCCAAATACTTCTGGTCCTTAATAAAAACTGGGCCACGTATAAAATATAAATAGTGTTGCAATTCCTTCCTTGCAAAACTCTTCAATTGTTTAGGATATAAACACCCTTAAATTACAGCTCAGAGTCTGCACTTTGACATTTATGATGTCATTATATCAACTATATAACGTGGTAGGCAGATCAACAACAATAACTTCATCCAAAGCTACAAATAATTATAATGAGAGTCCGTATTCTTCTCTACGGATGCATATATATTCGAATTTAGTTTTTCCTTCTCTATGGAAGTGCGGAATTGTGCATACCTCAATATCTCCAGTTGACAGTGAGGGCTTTTCAGTCCTTTGCAGAGATCCACCAATCCTGCATCTTTTATGTTGTTGCTGCTCAGATCCAGCTCTCTTACAGGCGAATTTGCTGTACGGAGTGCAGATGCCACAGGCTCACAAGCTTTTTCTGACAGTGCACAATCACTGAGTCTGCCAACATATCAGCGATCACATTACACAGGCATCGACAAGCAACTTTCAAAGGTCAGTTTGTAATTTATTCAACCTTTCACAAAATGTTCTACAAAAAAACAAAAAAAAAACCACAGGGTTGCTTACATGGCTTTCTTCGATGCCCTGACGATAGGAAGTAATCTCTGACGACTGGATGCTTGTGTTGTCTTGTATGTCCTTAGGTCAAAGACTTCCAATACATCCTCTGACATCAGTAACACAAAGGCCAGGGCTGAACATTGCTCTGGATTTAATTTCTTATTGCAAAGTGTACCAGAATCCAAACTCTCCTGGATATCCTTCACCAAACAATTGTGACCGATTTCGTTCAAGCAGTGGAAAAGGTTAATTGTCTCCGTCTCTGTTCTGTCTTCCTCACAGATCTTATCTTTAATGAATTGGACGATTTCACCATTTTGAATGCTTTCTTTCTCCAGTTGAGGCAAGAGACCACGTAGAAGCTTCCTGCTACACTCGGTAGAAAGACCCAGAAGGAATCGTAGGAACTGGTCGAAATGCCCAAGCTTGTTTTCTAAAGCCTTGACCACCGCGCTCCTGTATATGTCCGTCAGTGTGGTTGTGGAACCACCTCCATGTGAATCGAGAACGTTTATGCCCTCGTTTAAAAATTGCCACAGAACGTGAATGGCAGCCAAATGCTCCTGTACACTCAGGTGTAGGAAGCAGAAGACTCGCTTTCTGTACAATCCGAACTCTTCTCTAAACAACTGTGTGCACAGGGCCGAGAACTCGGCCGCTTCTTCGATGTGGATCCCACATTCCTTCAGGTCATCTTCATAGAAGATCAGAGTGTTTTTCTTCATTCCTAAGAAAGCTAATTTGGCCATGTTTAAAATCATGTTTTTGTCACTTTGCGTTAAATTGCGCAGATCTTCGTTAATGGCTTTCTGGTACTTCTTGTTTCTCAAACCGGTCTGTATGAGTAGATAATGAATGTATAACTGAGTCTGATTTTTTGGAGCTTCGCCAATGTCGTTGTCTCTTAGTAGTATGTCCAGGACAGTTGCTGTAATCCAGCAGAAGATCGGGATGTGGCACATGATGTGCATGCTGCGAGTTGACTTCACGTACTTAATTATCGTGTCGGCCAGACGAGCGTCCTTACACTTCTTGTGAAAGTACTCTTCTTTTTGTGGGTCGTTAAAGCCTCGGACTTCAGTCACGCGCTGTACGCACTCTGTGGGTATCTGATTGGTTGCGGCCGGACGAGAGGTGATCCACAGGAGAGAGTTGGGCAGTAGATTACCTTTTATTAGATTTACCAGAAGGACATCCATAGAAGTTGCCTCCATTATATCACTGCATGTCCTGGTGTTTTGAAAATCTAAGGTAAGCCTACATTCGTCCAGACCATCCAAGACCACCAAAATATTAATGCCGTTCTCGATACTTTCAATGTCTTTGAGCTCGGGATAAAATCTCCGTAAAAGCTCCATCAGACTGCAGGCTTCCTTCTCAAGGTTGAGATCACGAAAAAACACAGGAAGTATGAGGTCGATGTCTTGATTGGCTGTATGTTCTGCCCAGTCTAGCATGAACTTCTGAACAGAAACTGTTTTTCCAATCCCAGCAATACCTTTGGTTAAAACGGTTCTGATACCGTTACCCAGTGCCTTAAAAATGTCTGTTATGTTAACAGGAGTTTCTCGCATGCTGACGTTTTTGCCAGCTTTCTCGATTAATCTCACTTCATGTTCTTCGTGGACTGCGTCACTTCCGCCCTCGGTGAGGTAGAGCTCTGTGTAAATGTCATGCAACACGACTTGTGTCCTCGGTATTGCAAGTCCTTCGTGAATATGTCGGAATTTCCTTCGAAGTTTTTCCTTTATTTTTTCTTGACATTTGGATATTGGTTTGACTGTGAAAATAATAAAAGATAAATAGGTCATCTATGAAAACACATTTATTTTAACCTCTTTTTTCGTGTCCTTTATTGAATAATGGCTTTCTGTGTGTGTGTGCCAATCATTCTGTTTAGGGTTTCCCGGAAGATCCCAGATTCAGAAATTGGAAAATCAAAAATGACGTCATTGTCAGGGACCTAGTAAACAGCCAAGATGTGTGTTGCTTTTAATACTTCACATTTATCCTAGCTTTATTCTCTGACAACTCTTTACTCATTGCTCGCCTACCTTTGGATAATACAGGACTATAGTTCCAGTTATAGAAATTTTGTACAGCTAGCTCGGTATGTTGTATATAACAGGTTTTCTGTACATATAGTTATTTACTTCCATCTTAGGAAGTTAGGGTCAGAGCACAGGGTCAGCTATGATGCAGTGCCTCTGGAGCAGAGAGGGTTACAGCCCTTGCTAAGGGGCCCAACAGTGGCAGGTTGGTGGTCCTGGGACTTAAATCCGACCTTCCAATTAACAACCCAGAGCCTTAACCACTTGAGCTACCAATACCACTGTTTGTACTTACTGTACCTATGTCAAAATCTACCAAATTAATTTTTTCCCACAAATACATCCAAGTTTAGGGAAAGGATTAGTAGCCCAACAAAATTAAACTGTCACAACCCAGACCAGGCAGTTATTAGGGTCCCTTCCATAATCATGTTTCTGTATTTTTCATTTTTTACCTCAGTCATATTTGGTTTATTACCGTATTTTTCCGCACTATAAGGCGCACCTTAAATTTTCTCAAAAATCGGCCTACGCCTAATAATACGGTGCGCCTTACTGTATCTGTGCACTGAGTTCCAAAAATCTGTAAAAATGTTGTGTTAAGCGCTCTGCTTGATTGACTGTCAGACCATCTCCCGCTGACACGGGGACGTAATACATACACTACATACGCTGGCAGCGATAAACCAATCAGAGAACATTACGTAATACGTACAGTACGTACGCTTACCTCCTAGGTATAACTACCGGTATGTTGCAAAACAACATTTGTTTCTTCCTAACCATTATGCGCTCCACACCCCAGTCCAGTAGGTGGCCGTAAATGCACCTTAAGTTGGTTTGCCATCCGCCAATAAAAATCAGAAGAAGAAGAAGACAACATTTGTTTGTCCAAGGACCCCCGAAAATGGCACCAGTGAAGAGACATGCTTACAAGGCACAATTCAAACTACAGGCTATCGGTTACTCGGTTGTAAATGGGAATAGAGCAGCTGAAGAAATTCAACATCAACGAATCTATGGTTCGGAAGTGGAGGAAGCAAGAAAATGTACTGTGCCAAGTTAAGAAGACACAGTAGATGAGGACTTTGATGGATTTGTGGGAGAAGATTGATTAAAAAATAATGTGTGTTGTTAAATAGTAGAATAAAGTTCAACTAAACTCAATGTTTTGCTTCCGTTACCTTTTTTTGTAGACCGTACGTTTTAGCATGCGCCTTATAGTACGGCGCGCCTTATGTATGGGCTAAGTACAGAAATAGACCCCGTAATTGAGACTGCGCCTTATAATCCGGCGCGCCTTATAGTGCGGAAAATACTGTACTTATAAATTGCTCACTATATAACACGAGCTTATTTTTCTTTAATTTTATATTGATGTTATATATAATAAAATATTATAATTTGCTCCAGTCATTCACAATACAGTCTGCGATCCCAGATGCATAAAACGTACCTGATGCCAAGTGAAACGTGACTTTTAGAATGTCATCTTCAGCGAAACTTCCCATCATCCTTTCGGCAACATCTTGAATGCTACAATGGACTTGCAGTGTCTCAAAGCATTCTGGATATTCATAAGTCAGATTTCTCTTAAACTCCCGAAATTCTGAGGTTGTCATGTTACCAAGGAAATTGTGCAACGTGTTCAGAGTATTGGGAACTGTTGAGACCTGAAACAAATTCATAAAATGCAAGAAGTGAGCAAAAAAAGTGTACCCTGTAAGGTCATGTGTGATATTAAACCACTAATAATAAGAAGAAGAAGAAGAAATATTCCAATTACCTTGATGTATTGTTTGTCATGTTCTCTGTGTTCCTTGACAGCACACTCCTTACAAATGGTTGCCTGGTCACTTTTGCAGAACATAACCTGGGTTTTATGGTGCTTCCGACAGAGTCTTGGTTCTACATCCTCGGTCTCCATAACTTCAGCCGAACTATGCGGAGCTGGCTTGAATTTCTCTACCAACTCTGTTGCATGGATGTTTGTGTGTAGGACAGAACAAGAGCCTGATATTTTTCCACACTTTGGGCAAGCACTTTGTCCATGTTCAGACTGGGCCTGATACTTGGTGATGCATGATCTGCAGTATTTGTGTCCACAAGATGGAGATACCGGGTCTTTTAAGAACTTGGTACAAACTGAGCACTTCAACACCTCATCAAACAGCTCACTAGAAAGAATGGCAAAATGTTGTAAATCAATCTTCTATCAAGATTCCTGAATGTACTGTACTGCTTCTTCACCAAACCCAACCTCTCTTGTAGAAAAATGTTAACAATCACACCCACTCTGTAGAAATTAGACAAATTCTGTCCAATCCTGCAGAAATTAGACCAATACCACCTACTTTTGTCCAATCCCACCCAATTTTGAGAAATTTGACTAATCCCACCCAATTTTGAGAAATTAGACCAATCCCACCCAATTTTGAGAAATTAGACTAATCCCACCCAATTTTGAGAAATTAGACTAATCCCACTGTCTCCTACAAAAATTAGGCCAATCATGCCCACTCCTGCAGAAAGTAGACCAATACCACCTACTTTTGTCCAATCCCACCCACTTTTGAGATATCAAACCAATCCCAGCCACTTTTTAAGAGATTAGACCAATCCCACCCACTCTGCAGACCAATCCATGCCAACACTTCATACAAAATCCACCTGCTCCAAAAAAAATTTGTTTTGTCTTTCAGGGTCCCAATCCTGTTGCTCTGGGGTCCCCCTGAACTCAGTATAGACTGTTCTTATCTACAATATTACTACCTGGTAGGTCATTTCAAATAATACAACAATGACCAATAAGTAAAAATACAATTACAATAAAACAAAATCATCAATAGAACACCAATCGTTATTTAAATACTTAAATAATTTAAAAACCTTAAATATTTTTGCTGTTCTTCGGGTCTGAAGTATATCGGTTGCATCGTCGAGTCTTCGCTCTTCACTGAGAGATGGTCTGGTGTTGGTGAAGACTTTTGAACTCTGAATGAAAGTGGGGGCAAATTTAGCACACATTTCATTTAAGATTATTTTAACACCCAAAATTGTACTTTAGAGTATCTGTGAATGACCCAGCTGAAACAGACCTTTTTCTGAAATGAATTGGTTGCATCATTGAATCATCACTCTTCAGTGAAATACGACTAGGCGAATCAGACCTCCTAGAAGAAACAAAATAATAATTGAGGCCAAAAAGAAGTTTCCATCATTCATTCAGCACTTTAACATTTATTGTGGTTGACCACATATGATGATATTTGTTGACTCCAATGTAGTAGAGGTGTGAGCAGAACTGATGCATGCTCTTGCTGGAGCTTCGATGATTCCTCCAGCAACTGGAGAATGTTTGCCCAATCCTATCCTCTCCATACAATCCTACAATAATCTCTGCAGACATTGCACAATCCTGAAGAACGTTTGGCTAATCCTCCACACTCCCACAGGAATTCTGCACAATCTAATCTTTCCCCAAGAATAATATTTATAGCTGAAACAGACCTTTTGCTTGAAGGGAAATGAATTGGTTGCATCATTGAATCATCACTCTTCAGTGAAATACGACTAGGCGAAGCAGACCTCCTAGAAGAAATAAAATAATAATTGAGGCCAAAAAGAAGTTTCCATCATTCGTTCAGCACTTTAACAGGAATTCTGGACAATCTAAACTTTCCCAAAAACAATATTTATAGCTGAAACAGACCTTTTGCTAGAAGGGAAATGAATTGGTTGTATCATTGAATCATCACTCTTCATTGAAACTTGACTAGGGGAAGAAGACTTCCTGAAATATAGAAATTAAAAAGAAAATTAAGAATGAACTCTTTTTCATTGATTAACCTTCTAAAAATAATGCACCATTGGAGATCTGGACCTATTTTTTTGTGATCTACAGATTATACCTTTACAGTATTTGCAGATGTACTATATACTGTATATTGAAATAAACACATGTTCAAATATTTAGTGTCAGACCGCTTATGACGAATCCGTTTTCCTGCCTCAGTCTGGACCGTATCAGTCTCGGTACTCTGGGAGCACTGAGGCTCCTCCTTCTCTGGTTCATTCATCTGGAAATATAAAACAGCACAAATCTTAGGAACACTATTGCACATCTAGATCCTTAAATGCTGTTTTCACCAATTTAGGACAAGACAAACGAAAAAAGAAGTTTATAATTTCAGTTAAACTGGTTATTTCCTCTAAACTGGTTATTTCCCTCAAAGTTGTAAACAAAAAAAAATAATAATAAAATAAAAATTCAAAAAACCTCCAAGCTTTAAATAATATAAAATGACAGTATACTTTGATTACAAGTGAAAACATTTAAATTATACATTTTCATTTACTGCTTATCGTTTTATCATGTTAACCAAATTTGATATAAATTACGTATATATTGACTGCTAGTTCAATCTATTTATTCAAATATAATTAACATTTGTATATACAAAACCTCATTATACATTTTATCCACAAAGGACTAGTATGGCTGCGAGTACACACTTGACCGTTGCCTGGAGACCAACCTACCATAATGGCTCTTTGTGGATAAGAATCGAAGATGCCAGCTGCAACATCTGATTCCATACCTGAGGCAGAAGCCACCATATTTAATATTCTAAACTAGAACAGATTTACTGACTCTCACACTTTACTGACTCATAAACACCAGTTCAGCTGTTTCCTGTTTATCACCGATCTGTATAACGTGTGGGTTCAGGATACTTTTTAGGAAGTTTTGCCATTCTATTAGTTTGCAATCCTGAGTGCTACTGTACATCTGCACCGGTTTCATTGGTTAACCCACTTATTACTTCTCTGTATTCAATGTGTTTGAACAATTGACTGATTTTTTGCAGGTTTCTTACACCAACATACATGCTATAGATATACAATTCATACATGCTAGAAGCTTTCATGCTAGCTGCAATTATTTCAAAGCAAGTGCAAATATATAACAGAAAAATAACAAAACAGAAACTACCCCTAAATTTGCTCGATCTTAAATGTAGATTCAATAATTAAGTCTTCACCAAAAACGTGAATTTTTTATTTATTTTTTTTAAATACTCTTTGTTTTAAACCCTCACCTGGTTTTCTTTCATACTGTACTAACTCTAATATATGGCCTAACTCTAATATGGCCTAACTTTAATATTGTTTGAGCTTAAATACTAGACTGTGCTACAAATAAGATAGAACTGGAATTAAGTTACAATTACAAATGACCTTAAATAATTTAGATTAAAAACGCAAAAACGTTCTAGATATTATTGCGAAATAATAAATAATTATTATAACGATTATTTAGTCCGTCACTAGCATTGTGTACAATATTGTAGGCTTGTAGTTATTGTATATGAGTGCAATACTAATAATAATAATAATAACAATGACGTCATATAATAACGTTATATAATGACGTTTATACAAAACAGGCAACTAGAAGTACATGAATCACTTCACTACAGATCTCAGTCGAGGTACTTACGAGGTACTTACGATGTTTAGTTTACTGATCCATGCGGGAATCTTTGTTATTGAGGCCCGAATTTACAGAAACACTTTCGCTTTCAGTCACCAACGACAGTATCGTTTGTTTTGAACGACTCTCCAAACGAATCTGAAGAACCGACTCACGAAAGAAAACAGCAACCGTGCGATTGATATATCGAACCCTATAATACGCAGTGCTTTCGTGTTGTTTCCGCTCCTGATATTCACAAACAGCGATGCATAGAAAAGTAGACAAAAAAAGAGCAAATTATTTATTCATTTATATATTTAAAAATCGATTCACATAAATGATTCACCGGAAGTGAGTTAATGTGGGCGTGACAAAAAAAGCTGTGTACTTTCCAAATTCTAATGGGAAAATGAGCTCATATCATTTGTTATTTGTTTTATATATATATATATATATATATATATATATATATTTATATATATATATATATATATATATATATATATATATATATATATATATATATATATATATATATATATATATATGCTTTATACTATATATATATAGGTGTAACTGTAATATGGTCTAAGTGTAATATGGTGTAACTATAATATGGTCGAAGTGTAATATGGTGTAAGTAATATGGTGTAACTATAATATGGTGTAACTGTAATATGGTCTAAGTGTAATATGGTGTAACTATAATATGGTCTAAGTGTAATATGGTGTAACTATAATATGGTGTAACTGTAATATGGTCTAAGTGTAATATGGTGTAACTATAATATGGTGTAACTGTAATATGGTCTAAGTGTAATATGGTGTAACTGTAATATGGTCTAAGTGTAATATGGTGTAACTATAATATGGTCGAAGTGTAATATGGTGTAAGTAATATGGTGTAAGTATAATATGGTGTAACTGTAATATGGTCTAAGTGTAATATGGTGTAACTATAATATGGTCTAAGTGTAATATGGTGTAACTATAATATGGTGTAACTGTAATATGGTCTAAGTGTAATATGGTGTAACTATAATATGGTGTAACTGTAATATGGTCTAAGTGTAATATGGTGTAACTATAATATGGTGTAACTGTAATATGGTCTAAGTGTAATATGGTGTAACTGTAATATGGTCTAAGTGTAATATGGTGTAACTATAATATGGTCTAAGTGTAATATGGTCTAAGTGTAATATGGTGTAACTGTAATATGGTCTAAGTGTAATATGGTGTAACTATAATATGGTCTAAGTGTAATATGGTGTAACTATAATATGGTGTAACTGTAATATGGTCTAAGTGTAATATGGTGTAACTATAATATGGTGTAACTGTAATATGGTCTAAGTGTAATATGGTGTAACTGTAATATGGTCTAAGTGTAATATGGTGTAACTATAATATGGTCGAAGTGTAATATGGTGTAACTATAATATGGTGTAACTGTAATATGGTCTAAGTGTAATATGGTGTAACTATAATATGGTGTAACTGTAATATGGTCTAAGTGTAATATGGTGTAACTGTAATATGGTCTAAGTGTAATATGGTGTAACTATAATATGGTCTAAGTGTAATATGGTCTAAGTGTAATATGGTGTAACTGTAATATGGTCTAAGTGTAATATGGTGTAACTATAATATGGTCTAAGTGTAATATGGTGTAACTATAATATGGTGTAACTGTAATATGGTCTAAGTGTAATATGGTGTAACTATAATATGGTGTAACTGTAATATGGTCTAAGTGTAATATGGTGTAACTATAATATGGTGTAACTGTAATATGGTGTAACTATAATATGGTCGAAGTGTAATATGGTGTAAGTAATATGGTGTAAGTATAATATGGTGTAACTGTAATATGGTCTAAGTGTAATATGGTGTAACTATAATATGGTCTAAGTGTAATATGGTGTAACTATAATATGGTGTAACTGTAATATGGTCTAAGTGTAATATGGTGTAACTATAATATGGTCGAAGTGTAATATGGTGTAAGTAATATGGTGTAACTATAATATGGTGTAACTGTAATATGGTCTAAGTGTAATATGGTGTAACTATAATATGGTGTAACTGTAATATGGTCTAAGTGTAATATGGTGTAACTATAATATGGTCGAAGTGTAATATGGTGTAAGTAATATGGTGTAACTATAATATGGTGGAACTGTAATATGGTCTAAGTGTAATATGGTGTAACTGTAATATGGTGTAACTGTAATATGGTGTAACTGTAATATGTGTAACATGTGATCTTTTTCTATACAACATCTGTTTGACTGTATTTTTATAATCACACCTTCCAGTGTCACCCATATGAGGATGGGGTTCCCCTTTGGGGTCTGGTTCCTCTCAAGGTTTCTTCCTTTACCATCTAAGGGAGTTTTTCGTTGCCACTGCTGCCTGAGTCACCTCAGACTTGCTCATTGGTGATAAATACATACACATTGTGAACTATATCTATCTAATATTAATCTTGAATTTTGCATTATATTAATCTTTATATTATTCTTTATATTTACCTTTTGTTCTATGTTTATGTTCTATAAAGCTGCTTTGAGACAATGTCAACTGTAAAAAGCGCTATACAAATAAACTTGAATTGAATTGAAATTGAATATGGTCTAACTCTAATATGGTCTAACTCTAATATGGTCTAACTCTAATGTGGTCTAACTCTATTGAATACTTCAGACATGATTTGAATGTTTATTTATCTTTATTTCCTTATTTTACAAAAAAAAAAATGCTCATGCTTATCCTGATATGACATTATATATATAATGTAAGAAGATGCATGAGGTGGTATTTAGTCAAAAATTTACCAGAGAACATTTTTTAGATATTGTGCAGAAATATATATATTGTCTATTTTGTAGATGATATGAATTTTACACAGGTTTTACACAAATATCAGACATCGCATGGTGTAAATACTGCAGGGGTTTTGGTTTAGTGTTTAGTGGCTGGTTGTCGATCATGGATTATTTGGCGTGTTTCTGGTAAATGGTGATGTACTCCTTGACATCATCAGGGGAACCCAGAACAATAGGAGCTCTCTGGTGAATGGTCTCAGGCTGGATGTCCAGCACGTTTATGGGTCCTGTTGTGGCCATTCCTCCAGCCTGCTCCATGATGAAGGCCATGGGGTTGCACTCATAAAGCAGCCTCAGCTAAACGACAATTAGACAAAAGAAGCAGGATCATTCATATCAGTTCAGGAAGGTCAGAACAATCAAAGCTCAAAACCTATTATTTAGGCCAATATTGAAAAAAGATGTGGTAAAGCTAGAAAATTGTGATTTAGAGGTAGTGTCTTAACAGTTTTGCATAAGAAAGAATAAGAAAAAACATCAGCATCCAGATGTAGAAAGCTGATAGAGATCTACACAGCCAAATGGCTCTACAGTATTTCCTATAAGCATGTGGGTTTTATATCATTTTAAATGTATCAAACATAGTGTGATTTTATAAAATGCTAAATCATTAAAAATGGGGGAAATAAAAGGAAAAAGGAAACCTATTATTTTTTTTTTCTTAAAAATCAAAGTGAATAAATAAAAGTGCTTGTTAATAATCCAGAATGTTTTTTTTTGTTTTTTTTAAAAAGGTCACAGGAAATAAAATCTAGTTTCAATCTGATATTGTGGCTCTTTAATTCCACTCGGGCTGGAAAAAGCTAATTCAGACATTTCTTACTGTTCTACACGATGTATACATCGCACCCCAATACCCAGATTTGCACAGATTTTTTTACATTTAAGTTTATTATTTAGAATTTATTGTATGCTTGAATACACAAGTTTGTAGATTCTTCTGGACTTTGTGAATTTCCCACCGGGATGACTAAATTATCTATCTATCTCTCTATCTAAATTCTCAAGGGTGTGAATAGTTATGAAAGTATGAAAGCAAAATCAGCTCCAACAAGCTACAGTATATTTACTGTATGTAAGACTTCTATATAAGCTTCTTTTATAAATGTTCTTTATTAATGGATGTTGTTGTATGGAGATTTTTCTCTCTTCCTCACCTTGCCCTTCGGACTCTTAACATTCGCAGGATACAGGAAGATTCCTCCGTAGACCAGCGTCCGGTGCACATCAGCCACCATGGAGCCCACGTAGCGTCCTCCGTACGGCGCACTGCCATCCTGCAGCACGGAACAGCACGTTAATTACTCACATACATCTCCATGGCAACACTTTACATTCCAGTGCTTTGAGCAAAAACGTCTGATTTTTCTCTCCTGGATTAAACCCAATAACCTTCTCGAGTTTTTGAGAACGGAAAGTCTAAAGAATGACCTGTTACCTCTGGGAATTTCTTCTTTTGTAGATATGCTGTGACATCTGGGTAAAAATACTGAGCGTATCCCTCGTTTAGACTGTAGATTTTTCCTCTCTTCTTAATCTTTACGTCGCGGTCCACCAAAATAAACTCCCCTATGGCCTAGTGATGAAGGACAGAAGGGAAAGAACAGACAACAGATTCAGACTTTTGTTAAAATAATCCATGGTGGTGTCAGTGTTATCATCCTCCAGGAATATTTTTCTGTAATCCTGAAGTCTATTATTCATCTTATACCACAATAATTTGCTAGAAATTATATAGTTTTTATTGTTTTATAGTTACCAGTAAGAATTTCTAATTTTTCTATCTCTTGATGGTTAAGACAATTTTTTTTTTAGCTAATCCAACATATAATATAATAATAAAGTCCTTGTGGTTGTTGTGTTACTATAGAAACAATACCGATATTAGAACCAGGGCATTAATATAAATCTGTATAATGTTAGCGAAAAACAGTTCGACCAATCAGAAGCAAGAATTCATAGAGTTCATTTTTCTTTTTTTTTTTTCAAGAATTCATTTTTTAGATGTCACTTACTAAAAAAGCAAATTTGCTTTCTTTTCTTTTAATAATTAAGAAAAACAAGGTTCTGCACACTTCTAAAGTGAAACATAGAGCATCAGGAGACTCACAGGGTCCAGCATGAAGCAGTTGACTCCTTGACCTGTAGACAGAACCAGCATGGTGGCACTTCCATAGAGGGCATAACCCGCTGCAACAATCTTTCTACCTGGCAGCAGAGCATCCTTCTCAGATGGTTCACTGTCGCTGTCCTAAAACACACACACACACACACACACACACACACACACACACACACACACACACACACACACACACACACACACACACACACACACATACACACACACACACACACACACACACAAATTATTATTACAACATTCTACAGACTTTCATGTTCCTTATCTCTAATTGCTTCAACTTTCTTTTTTCAGTCAAACTTCTAATCCTAGACATTTGGCACATCAACTTTTGCCCATTCTGTATGCAACACGGGGCACGGTGGCTTAGTGGTTAGCATGTTCTCCTCATACCTCCAGGGTTGGGGGTTCGATTCCCGCCTCCGCCTTGTGTGTGTGGAGTTTGCATGTTCTCCCCGTGCCTCGGGGGTTTCCTCCGGGTACTCCGGTTTCCTCCCCCGGTCCAAAGA
>NC_062526.1:3068828-3071328 GCF_022655615.1 Tachysurus fulvidraco
AACATAAAAACAAAGCAAACAAAACAACTTTAAAAACAAACATAAAAACAAAGCAAACAAAAAAACTTTAAAAACAAACATAAAAACAAAGCAAACAAAACAACTTTAAAAACAAACAAAAACAAAGCAAACAAAACAATTTTAAAAACAAACAAAAAACAAAGCAAGCAAAACAACTTTAAAAACAAACAAAAAAACAAAGCAAACAAAACAACTTTAAAAACAAACATAAAAACAAAGCAAACAAAAAACTTTAAAAACAAACAAAAAAACAAAGCAAACAAAAAAACTTTAAAAACAAACAAAAAAACAAAGCAAACAAAACAAACATAAAAACAAAGCAAACAAAACAACTTTAAAAACAAACAAAAAACAAAGCAAACAAAACAACTTTAAAAAGAAAAAAAAACAAAGCAAACAAAACAAATTTTAAAAACAAACATAAAAACAAAGCAAACAAAACAACTTTAAAAACAAACATAAAAACAAAGCAAACAAAAAAAACTTTAAAAACAATGAACCTTAAAACTTTAAAAAAAATAAAAAAAAAAGAACCAAAAGAACAAACAACAAGAACTCCACAAA
Source organism: Tachysurus fulvidraco (assembly GCF_022655615.1). Lineage (NCBI taxonomy): Eukaryota > Metazoa > Chordata > Actinopteri > Siluriformes > Bagridae > Tachysurus > Tachysurus fulvidraco. Next base: position 3,069,414 of record NC_062526.1, read on the forward strand.
AGCATACGCAAAACAGGTATAAATGCAGTAGGTAGGGCAGTTAGCGACATACAAGGAACAGGTATGCAGAGGCGGGAATAGGGTAAGGATGTGGCGGGGCAAACACGTGTGGGCACAAAACATAAACAAAGACACGTGGCTACAAAGGACTGTCATGGTGACTCGCTTGTACACCGGGGAATTGTCCGTCATCATCATCTCAGTCCTGTGCATTTGTCCATCGTTATTATTTGCTAACAGAGAAAATAATATCCAAGTAGCTGAAAACATTTTATTCCTTTCTCAATGCAACTGTTTCATTCTTCCATCTCCAGCATCTGACCGGCGGCTGTACGTCCGTGCTGGAGATGGAGGAGATGGATCGGCTTTTGGATAACGCCAAATCCGAGCTGTTCTCCGAGCAACGGCGCTTCAGACACATGCTGGACTCCATGCAAGAGGTAAAACAGAAACCCGGAGTGAGGCCCTTCGCATGTTCTATACCTTTCTGTTTTTTTTTTATCACCTTTTTCTTTCTCTCTCTTTTCTGTGTTTTAGAGATTAGAGGAAGTGACCCAGGAGCTGGAGCAGAAGCAGGTGGAGAACAGTAAGCTCAGAGCTCAATGCTCCCAGCTGGAGGAAAAGCTGACCACAGCAACCAAATCTAGACAGGAGCTACAGGAAGTAGGTTCTCTCAGGCTCTCAGGTGTGGTTGTCTCTTCCACTCCGCTTGTCTCAACCTCGGTCTCGGTCTGTGTGTCTCAGTCTGTATGGAGCGAACGAGTGGAGCAGGAAGGTCGGCTTGGGGCTCTCGAGAAGATCATCGCACAGAAGGAGATGCTTCTTCTGACCGCGCAGGAGGAGAAGAACCGACTCGAGATGGAGATCAAGGCTGTCAGAGAGGAGAATCGTGCTAAGCTAACAGCAGCGCTGGCACACGCTCAGAAACAAAAGGTATTTTTGTCGAGAAAAAGAGAGGATGGCTTAGTGGTTTGAACATTTGCCTCACACCTCCAGGGTTGTGGGTTCGATTCCCGCCTCCGCCTTGTGTGTTTGGAGTTTGCATGTTCTCCCCGTGCCTCGGGGGTTTCCTCCGGGTACTCCGGTTTCCTCCCCCGGTTCAAAGACACGCATGGTAGGTTGATTGGCATCTCTGGGAAATTGTCCGTAGTGTGTGTGTGTGTGTGTGTGTGAATGAGAGTGTGTGTGTGCCCTGTGATGGGTTGGCACTCCGTCCAGGGTGTATCCTGCCTCGATGCCCGATGACGCCTGAGATAGGCACAGGCTCCCCGTGACCCGAGGTAGTTCGGATAAGCGGTAGTTAATGAATGAATGAATGAATGAATGATTTGTTGATATCAATTTTTTTACTCATTTCAAGCTTATTCTTTTGGCAGATTTCTAAGTTTATTTCTAAAGATTTTTATTTATTTCTAGAATTAAATGTATTAAATTATCAAAATGATCTCAAGCTTGTAATGATTAAACATGTCTGATAGGTTTAATAAGCTCATATTGTGTGTACTTTAATCTTTAAAAAGAAAACACTACATATTTTTAGAGGATCCAGTCCTGAATTAGCTATCAGAAGGTTGTGGGTTCGAAATGTGAAAGTCCTGTATATGTTTTTCTCCACACATCTCTGCAGGAAGTGGAAGTGGAGCAGCTCAGGACTCAGATGACTCTGGACCACGTGGAAGAGTTACAGCGGGTACAACACACACACACACACACATACAGATACAAACACAGTTACAGATATACACACACACAGACACATCTGTAACTGTGTTTGTATCTGTTTGTGTATTTATATCTCTGTGTGTGTGTGTGGTGTGTGTATCTGTGTGTCTGTGTGTGTGTATACAGGTCCGTAATCAGGTGCATGAGATAAAAGAAGCTGCTCTAAGAGAGCAAGCCGTCACACACACACGGC
>NC_062526.1:3076328-3131328 GCF_022655615.1 Tachysurus fulvidraco
GAGATTTTCACACACGTCAGTTTCTAAAGTCTCTAAAAAAAAAATCATACTCAATATAGCAACTCAAATAATCACTCTGTACCTCTGTGTTGAGCTGAAAAGCAACTTAGAACTCACAACGCATCAAACCTTGGGATGGATGAGCTATAGAAGGAGAGGTGCATATAGTGTAGGGTTCCTAATAAAGTGGACAGGGAGATTTCTAAGGCTAATCTCAGTACCGAATAATAATGGAATCCTATCAGAATTCCATTATAAATGTCTGTGTGTGTCAGCTTTAGAGCCAAAATATCAGACACACACACACACACACACACACACTGACTTTTTTTTCACATTTTATCACTTTTATGACCCCTGATAAAACATGCCCCTGAAACAATCGTGAACAACTCAAACCGCACACATCGACCATGCTGTTAAAGTGTCATGAGTAAATATGACCTCGTTAAAGCTAACGGCTCGGTGTCTAATGTGTGTTTTGTTGCCTGCAGATGGAAAGTAGACTGGTTGAGGAAAAGGTAATAGATTTTCTTTTTAAAAAATCACAAAAAAAAAAAGGCTCAAACTGGTGTTAGATTAGATGCTCGGGTCGGTCAGCGTGCTGATCCAGGATCAGTTCTTAGAGATTCATTCGGTAGAATCTACAGCAAGACACTACAGGTGAATTTACAGCCATGATTCGACAACAACGATAATGAATTACATTTAGCCAGTTAACTACTGAGATTCTTTTTTTTTTTTTTTTTTTTGTATTGGAATTGTTATTGAAAATTTTTTTATAAATACTAAAAATAATATTTTAATAAAACAACAATTATATATATATATATATATATATATATATATATATATATACTAAATTGTATATTGTATAATTGTATAATAAACATATATATATATTAATGTGTGTGTGTGTGTGTGTGTGTGTGTGTGTGTGTGTGTGTGTGTGTGTGTGTGTTTTTATATATATAATATAAAATAATATACTATTTTTAAACATTAAAGATCAGGATGTAAAACTGATGGACAACGACTAAATCAAATATTTATTTCACTACGAAAACATTTTACAGAGAAAGAATTTGTTGGAACATTTTATTTATTTGTTTGTTTGTTTGTTTGTTTGTTTGTTTCTGCTGATCAATTAATTAAGATATTTCTAGGCTCTATCACAAAATTACCTTGATGTTATTTCGTTAGTCTAAAATCGAACACGATTTGAAATTTATCAGTCATTTTCTTTCGCTCGATTTTTTTATATAGAAACCAAAATAGTGCGTTTTATCGGTTTTATAAAGGAAATTTCACTGAAAAAAAAAAACCAAAACAAAACAGAAAACTTGCTTTTCAGTGATAGTTGACGTGACCACGTGAGTGGACGGAAATGGACAAATAATCAGTTCTGTTTAGTTTTGATTCTAATGTTGTGTTTTTTTATATCTTTAATAGATGCAATTTATTTAATCTACCTGTAGTGTCTTCTTGGTGATCCTTCATCAGCACTCTGAGAACATTTTATTCATTCTTTAGAGGTCATTCTGTAGTTACTAAACACTAATACCTGCAACCTTGAACTAAAAACCTTCATCTATTTGCTTAGTAGTCTAACAGTCTACTAAAATAAGTCTCCCCTTAAATTATTTACTGTTGTATTGGACACCACAACCAGCACCGTGTGACGCCAGCTGTTGCGATGTATGAACTTCATCAACTCTGAATAATCTTAAAATTATACAGATAAGAATAACTAAAACCCGGTCGACGCTAGGTGAGCAAACACGTCAGCTCTTAGCCGCTACGTTATTCTTGTTGATCAGTCGCTATCATTTACAGACAACAACACAAACACATTCTGACACAATACAAAACAAAACCAGGGATTTTACTTGCGTTAGCTTTACAGAAGTGTTTTTCAAACCAAAATCGGTATTTCTCCTTATACGATGCAAATAGCTAGCGAATGCTTGTCATTTCACATCAGCTAGCTAACGTTGCAAAGCGTGAGCCCACGCTTGAAAATATACAGAACTAAAATAACTATTGATTTATTAGTCGATTAACTGATTGATTAACCGATTGCTTAACTGAGTAAATGGTTGAGCTAAATTATTTAATATTTACCCAGCTACTCAAATTCAATTTACAGTAAATGAAATAGTAGAAAAAAATGGTGGTTTCGATGAATGCTGAGGTGTAAAAAAAAACCTAACAAACATAAATTAAAAATAAAAGTGTAAAAATAATAATAATAATAATAATTAAATAAATAAACAAACAAATAAACAAACAAATAAATAAATAAATTAAAGTGTAGTTCATAATTCAAACCATGTTTGTTGTCTAAAGCCGTTAAAGCTAGTTGTTAGCTAATTTAACGTAGAAGCTCCAGCAAGCAACAAACCAAACAGCAAACAAACGTTTGGTTTGTGACTGCATTGGGGATTTTTAATAAAACTTGCATCTTGATGACCATTTTCTAAACTTATTATATTAGACCACGACTGATCTTTATTTAAACGTGTTTCCTGAATCATATCAAGTCAAACCTTACGGGACACATCAAATAGTAGAAATTTTTATATATATATATATATATTTAAGTATAGAAATTACAAGCGAATGCGAATGAATAAAAAGATGTGATGATGTGGTTTGGTGTGTGTCGTGTTGTTCAGAAAAACCTGCAGACAAAAATCAGAGCAGCGGCGGAGGCTGGAGCAGCTGGAGGGAGAGATGAGACTCCTGACGGCGGTAAAACATCGCTCGTGGAGTTAAAACATGGAAAATTATATTTTAGCAACAGATAAATAAACACCGGCTTGTTTTTTTTTCCCCAAAGACAACATTTTTATGACTAAAAACTGCCCTTAGAATAAAATATGACTAGAATTAATAGCTTTATTTAATCTGTGAACAGTGTATTATGTCACAAATTCTAACAGCCAATCATGTTCCAGTATGCAAATATCTTAATGACGTAACAGTGTATTAAGAAAAAGAGGTAGGATGTGTTCAGGATGTGTTAGTTTTTACTTAAATTTACTCTGTGGTTGCTTCATCCCCAGAGCTCCAGTAACATCACAGACGTCCCAGCATCCTCTGCTTCGTCAGCTCATATCCCAGACACAGCCAGTAGCCACGACCTGGACTCTCACAAACTATTGCGCCACCTCCAGAGTCGCATCAGGCAACTGCAGGCTGACGAGAGCCACACACACACCTACACACCCGGCGGCGTGCGTCTGAACCGCGACCGCGGGAACAGCGAGCTGGCTGGATCCTACCTCGAGACAGTGTGTAACATCACTGAGACTTATTTTCTGATATAAAACATTTTCTGTAGAATTACTAAACAGCACAAAACATTATTATAATTGTAAGAAAATAAGGAAATAACGCACTTTGTTTTTCGCAGATAGCTCCAGCACCGGACAGCTGTGTGACACGACAGAGCTCTGATTTAAGAACGGCCCGGAAACTTAACCTCTGACGTCCGATTTTTTAAATATTTTCTTCTAAAGTGACGTGCTGAGGACATTATAAAGATCATCGTCAGTGACCTGACATCTGACACTTCCATTTCTGTGTAGAATTGCTGCAGTAAATTAAATACATACTCAAAGGCTCACACTTTAAACTGCAACGTGTATCGGCTCTCCTAGCGATAAGAGTCGACTCTTTTAATTCCTAGCCATTTTTACCTAAAGTTATAGTAAAATTAGAAAGGACCTACTGTAATTGCCTGCAATACAACACGACAGACAAACAAACAAGAAAACCCGTTCAGATACGTGAGTCAGCTCTCAAATTTCATCTGAAAGAGTCCGATTCAAAGAGTCGACTCGTTACAGAACATCACTCAATCGGCTAAGGATTTGTTCAGCCATTATAATGGAATTTCCTTCCAGTACAGTGGAAGGTTTGCTTTTGAAAAACCCAGAAGAGAGTAAATGTAAGCAGCTTGTTATGGTTGCTGTGGGTCTTAAATGTTCATCGATGTAAGTTAGAGGCTTTTTTTTTTAATAGCTTCATGTAATGTTCTGTATTCGGTTTATTAAGTGTTTAATGGTTTTAAAAATCAACCAGCTAGACTACGATCCTAATGTGATACGTTTGATTGATCTAACAAATTCATATGACATTCATTCATTCATTCATCTTCTACCGCTTATCCGAACTTCTCGGGTCACGGGGAGCCTGTGCCTATCTCAGGCGTCATCGGGCATCGAGGCAGGATACACCCTGGACGGAGTGCCAACCCATCGCAGGGCACACACACACACTCATTCACTCACACACTACGGACAATTTTTCCAGAGATGCCAATGCATGTCTTTGGATCGGGGGAGGAAACCGGAGTACCCGGAGAAAACCCCTGAGGCACAGAGAGAACATGCAAACTCCACACACACAAGGCAGAGGCAGGAATCGAACCCCCAACCCTGGAGGTGTGAGGCAAATGTTCTAACCACTAAGCCAGTGTGCCCCCCCCCCTTCGTATGACGTATTCGATACGTTCGATACGACTTTATTCGATACGTTCAGGTTTTTCACTGTAAACCTACCACCAATGTCACCAGAAATTGATTCATCAGTGTCCTGAGGAAGCACATGTTAGTCCTCATCTCACTGGATAACAGCTAACTGGACGAACAACAATTCAATCTTGTATAAAATCATATTATTAAATAAAGCTCTTTTCATCTACGTACTGGATTCGTATCGACTGTAATCGAATATCCTGAACTGTTTATTTTCTAGTCTGCATTTTTTTTATTACTATTTTTATTAATAAACACATTCACACTTTTTCGTGAGCACATCTTTAATTTTACTGCAAAACAGGTCTGACTCTGCACACCTTGTTAAAGAGATTGTACATTCAAAAAAGCTGAAAAGCAAACAGAAGAAAGACAAAATATTCACATTACATGTTTTTCTTTACACGTGCGGGCTCAGAGGATGTATGGCAGAATGTTCCGGGTTTTGTGGCTGGGATATTTTGCGAGTTATTTCTAAATTAAAAAAAGAAAAAGAAAATAAAGTGCAGTAACCTTTAGAATGTCGCAATTTCCATAAGCGTTTTTATCCTCTGAAAGACAAAATTTTTGGCAATTTTCTTTCTATTCTGTAAAGAACAGAAAACAACATGAAGTTTAAATATAAACTCGAACAAACTCATCTTTAATATGAAGTTTTAAATGGGTTTAAATTACAGTTTCAGACACAGGATGACATTTCCACAGGGGTGACGGTGTACGCGTGTGGCTCTGATGGCGTAGAGTATATACAAAAATATCAAGAAAGCTGAATACTTGCTTCTGATTGGTCAGAAAGTGATCGATTTTCTGTAACGTCGGCGCTGACGGTGGTCGCAAATCACGGCAAACTGATATCGCGATAAAAAAATAGCTACAAGCGCTCGTTATTTTTATATTACATGTAGCTACTATAGAAACGGCTCGTTCTCGGGGACTTGTCTGGGGAAAGTTTATGGACGGAGTCTCTAGTGTCAGTTTGTTTTTTGCGAGAGAGCGAGCGAAAGAAGAAGCTAGTGAAGGAACCTATGTGAGAACAACTCAAAAACGTTTTCCACAACATGATGTGCAACTACAAATGGACAAGAAGCACGGTCAGTCATGAATAAATTGTAATAACACTGTAATAGTATCAGCGTCGTATAAGAGGAATAAAACATTTCAGGATGTTTCGGTCACTCCGTTCTGACCGAGTGTAATTTGCTCTACGTGTTTTATTCCTTCCTCTACGACAGCAAATTGCTTTACACCTCACCTCTATTACAAGCGAGTGTTAATTCGAAACGCTTTGTTTGTTCGTGAGAAAGAAAGAAAAAAAAAGCAGAAATCCTTGTCATGCGCATGCTACGGACGCCGCAGGTAGACTGCTTTAAATTTCCCCTGAAGTGACGTGTGATGGATAAAGAATTAGTGCGGGAAATCGTAGAGCGATTCAGCCGGTAGTAAGAACACTAAGGAGCTACGAGATTTATTCTAATGTGCTACTGATATGCAGAGTCTGCAGAGATTATCTACGGCTTTCCTGCTATGTAGGTAATGAATCTGTTCTACAATCGAGCCTTTTTTTTTATTGTTTTAAACGGATCAGAACTGGTGAGATAGTGAAGACGAGCAGAAGCGTAAATATTGAGAAATATCCTGTAGGATGGATCGGTGTCGCAGCTGGAAATGAATAGCCGTGTTGTCGCGTTACATCACACTTACGTGGTATCTGCGTTACGGTAATGTTTGGAGACGTGCGTGGTGGTGGTTGAGGAAATCGTAGTAGTGGTGTGTGATACAAATCTTGTGACCGAAATACTGTCTGAAACTGCAAACAATCGATACCTACAGTGTGCGATACGAGACATGGCACCAAAGCTCTCGTTCTCATCTTCGGATTGCAATACGAAAACAACCCCCCGGACCCCACACCACCCCACCCACCCGCCGCAAAATCCTCCGGTCAATGGAGAAAGTCAGTTTCATGCTTGCAGGCTCGAGCCTATAGCTCCATGTCCTCCTCTGTGGAGCCGGAGGCTGCAGACGGGCAGGTGAGTGAGCTGAAGGTGTGTTCGTCTGGCCCTTTAGGAACGGGGATGGGCGTCGGGGTCTGTCTGCACGGGGGCTGCTGTTTACGCTGCTGTCTCTGGAGAGAGTCCTTTAGCTGCTGAGTGATCGGGTCCTCTGGGGGGCGCCACAGCACCAGCTCCATACAGGAATGGCTCCTGAACAGGTGAGGGATATATCAGGCATCAGTATTTTTTGTATTTTCTTTCGATAGCTCTACTCTAAATCTATTTCTGTACCTCGTGTTCTATAAAAAAAATTTTTTCTGGACTTTTCTTTCTTTGCTCCTGACCCACACATGACCCACATACTGTACACGTACATGCGCATGCACCTGCTACGCCAGCGTGGCTGTTCGTGACCGCTGTACATCACGAGTATTAACAGCAGCATCCACTAGGTGGCACTTCAGAGCCCTAACGTCACCTTCCCTGTGGTTTCCACGACAACCGTAAGCTTTAGTGATGAATTTAGGTTCCTCTGTAACACGAGCTGTGTATTTTTAACATATTATATACAAACCCCTAACAAACGTCAAGATATTGAAACATGAAATAATAAAATCAAGATTAATCGTCAGAATGCGTCACAAAAAAAAAACAATACAACAACAACACAATTTTAACGGGAGTGTGTAATATAATAGCATAATAATCATTGTAACTTCTTACACAGATGTTCCACGACATTGAACGTAACTATAAATTTATAAAGCTTACGTCAGTCGTTTGAATCGCTGTCGGTTCGCTGTGGTGGGATGTAGGACAAACTACATCGGGTTGGTTTTTGTTGTGTGTTTTCTTTGTGTTTTATTCCCTACATAATACTCGAATGATGATTTTGAATCTCCTTCAATTTCCACAGTGTGGAGAGAATAAGAGAACCAGTGTGAATGTGGAAGACAGATCAAACTTTAATACTGCTGTTATGAGCTGGATATTAGTTTATGATTATGCTGTAATAATGATGATGATGATGATGATGATGATGATGATATGGTATTAACGCGTGTCCAGTTTTTGTCGAGTTCGGGTGTATGTATCATGTATATTCTTGACAGAGGACACTCACACTGATTGTGCTACTGTATGAGGGAGAATGTCGGCGATGCCGCGCTGTAGCCCCTCCCTCAGGCTGTCTGACAGCACGAGTACAGGTCTGCGCTGAGGCGGCTCTATGTCCAGATCCTCATCGCTGTCATCCTCCAGAGTGATTCTGAACACACACACACACACACACACACACACACACACACACACACACACACGGCCATGCACACGAGCACAAGCACCCTCAGTATGAAACCTGGTCTGCGGCGAGCTTGCGCTCGTGCTGGAGGATGAAACACCACAAACGTGGTGAATTTCATGAATCATACATTCATTAGATAAATCGATACATTTTGGTCAGTTACCCTACGGTGAGCCAGTTAGCTCGTCGTTTTCGATTTGCTCCTGCTCATCTTGTTCACGATATAAATGCATTGTTTTGTCGATTTCTTTTAAATTCGTTATTTTTGTAGATGTTATATAAAATGTGTACAAACCTGAGGAAGTCCTAGCATCTTTCATTTCTCTCGGTCGGTTTTAACTGTAACGTTAATTGCGTGTGCGATGACGTGGTGAGTTAGTTTCGTCAAATCCTTGTTCCTGAATCTGAGACGCAATCTTAACCCAATGGATAAAATCCTACTAGTGACAGACGAATGCTGCCTGATTGTGACGCGTGAGCGTAAGAAGTAAGGTTTTATTCGTCTTCGTTCTTTGTAAACATGAATTTAAAAAAAACTAAATCGCCTGGAATTAAAAATCCCGAGCTACAGATTTATCCGTCTCTGTTTCTCTCAGGTGAATCCGGCTATTCTAAACGGACTCCGTAAGAGTGTGGGTGTGAATCTCTTTGGTTAAAGCTTTATTCGTCTATCTTTATTCCCGAAAATAACCCAAAAGTGACAACTGGTATGTGACTCAGATACTAACAGAACTCTGATCAGTACAAAGTCTCTCACCTGTTCTCGATCTCCTGCAGCTTCCTCTGCGCCGCCTCCACCTCCATACAGGAGCCTTCTGTCTCCACCCTTGATGAAGGTAAAGGGCTCTGACTGTACTGGAGGTTTGGGCACGGCGGGACGGCCGTAGCGCAGTGCTGAACTGTCGTGCACTTGCCCATCCACCCTGAGACCGGTCTGGATCTCGTGTTCTCCAAAGGACAGGATTCTCCTTCGTCCATCATCTTTGGTCTTTTGGCACTGCAGACTCTATACGAGGAAAATAGTTAGCGTCGAAAGTGAAGGAAACACACAAATATATCGAATCAAACATTAATAAAACCAATCGGTGTTTTCATGACCATCTGATCTGACTGCTACAGAAATTCACCATGAAATCGTCACTCAAAAACGTCACTCAAATCTGTCTAAACCAATCGTCCGCTGCCTGTGCGGTCCGCGTCAATCAGCAGACCCCGCCCACAACGCCTCTCTGACTGATCACAGAGCAGCGTGGCTCCATTCCTTCATTTTAACAATAATGAAATACGTATCGTATACGTACTCGTCCTCTGTCCTTCTCCTGTGCTTTCTCAGACATCTCCTCTCCCAGCTCCTAAAACAGATACAGATAACAGATCAGCGTACGTGCGGCAGCTTACAAAAGTGTCGTCTGCTTCTAGGCTCAGGGCAGATAGGAGGCACAGGTGAGGCTGAGCCTCTGTCGTCATATCGTCCAGCCTTAGATACTAGCTTCGTAGTCTTCAGTTCGCAGCGTGTGAGAGTTCACAGAAGAACACAGGAGATGTTTATCCTTGTACTGTATAAGAGCTCTCTTGGATGTTGTGTATAATAATTATACGTTATGTGGTTGAACAAAATGAGGCAGAACTGTCTCAGTGCCTCTTAGTTTCGAGGTCAGTTTAGGCTCGAAGATAGACATTGTTAGAAGAGCCAAAATGCATCACATAAAACAGTAGGAACAAATCATCTCTCAGGTAATGATTGACTATGTGGCTCAAGGGTTAAATACAGAATGCAGCTAAAAGTTTGTGCACTCCTGACCATCACGGCCATATGTGCCACATAGAGCTCAGGGGCTTTGTGCACAGGTGCGTTATCATGCTGGTTGTTTAAAAAGTTTAAGGATGAACCACATATAGGTGTGATTGGGGGTGGGGTGGGGGTGGGTCAATGAACAGTAACAGTGCATAACAAGAGTGTTAGTGTGTAGTAGTGAGAAAGGTGGAGGTGGGAGAGAGAAAAGTCACTTCAGTTATGCCGTGTACAAGCCTGGAGTTACGATACACATCTCGAACACTCACGAGTTGATTGTGGAGCTTCCCGGCAGGCGAAGAGAGTCATTGGTTTGTCCCTTTGAGATGCTCATATCAGAAACGGTGAAGTGTGGAAAGGAGGAGTACATGGAGGGGAAATACGCTATATCCCTACTCCCAGGACTGGCACTCTGCATCCTGTTGGTCTGTAAACAACAACAATAATCATCAATCAAAGGCAATAAATCACACTGATGAATCCTAGAAGTGGCAGTTATTATGATTATATCTACATTAAGATCAATTTTGATCCAGCACACCTTCCTGAGATATTGTAGGTATCAGATATATATATATAGATATCTAACTTTATTAAATCTTAACTCTGAATAATACATCTTTTTTTTATTATTACATAATGAAATACCAATATTAAATATACAGCGTATTTCATAAAGCTCGTTTTCTTATTTCATTTCATGTCAGTGATTTTCTTTATTAAATTTCTTTTAAAAAAAACAAATACAAATAATGTTGAGAATTATTTACAAATAATACAAATACAATTTATTTTTTTTCAAACAAAGAAACAAAAGTTTGGAAATCTACAATGTTTGCGTATTAATGTATTTGGATGAGCAGCCTGTCAGTCATTTCATAGACCCACAATGCTACGTCACATCCTGTAGAAGTTACACATTTCTAACACATTTATAACTCAGCTTTCGGTGAGCTGTATGTCTGAGTCTGTCTGGAAGTGATTTAATGACCTCACGTACTCTTATTAAACATCCATGGCTTGGTGTAGATGGGCAGAAATAGGGGTGGAGTTTAATGAGTAAAAAATAATTCAAATAAATAATTCAAATATCCTTCAACTATTGAAATTTTTTTATAACCTACCTTTACAAAGCTTAACAATACTGAAAGTCATGGCCTAATGGTTAGAGAGTCTGACTCGTAATCCTAAGGTTGTGGGTTCGAGTCTCGGGCCGGCCACGACCGAGGTGCCCTTGAGCAAGGCACCGAACCCCCCAACTGCTCCCTGGGCGCCGCAGCATAAATGGCTGCCCACTGCTCTGGGTGTGTGTTCACGGTGTGTGTGTGTTCACTGCTGTGTGTGTGCGCACTTTGGATGGGTCAAATGCAGAGAACGAATTCTGAGTATGGGTCACCGTACTTAGCCGTATGTCACTTTCACTTCACTTCATAAATAAACAAACAAACAAATAAATAAAATATTATTATTAATATTTTCTTCCATCCTGCCTTAAGTTTGGTATTCTTTATTCAACTCGACATTAAATTATATTTTTAATTTAACACATAAAAAAACTATAATATAATATAATATATATATATATATATATATATATATATATATACATATAAATACACACACACACACACACACACACACACATATATATTATATATATATATATATATATATATATATATATATATATATATATATATATACACACACATACATACATACACACACACAAAATTATATATATTTTTTAAATAACATTTTGTAAACAGTGTAAGTTGTACGCAGCTGATTAACTGTTAATGAATAACATTTAAAAAAAATAAACATCTACCAGATTTTTTTCAGTAAATCTTGCTTACACTGTTCATGTTTATATACTGATTATCTGTAAGTATTGCCATGTTATATATTTCTACCTTGTACACTTCTGTTAAAATGAGCAAGTAGCACAAAAAACATACACAACACTTACATAATATAATAAAAACGTACCTGTGCCTGCTAACACGGCATTAAATAAACATCTGTTTGCTCTTTTAGCTGCATAAATGTGTCTGTAACCACCTATTTATACTAGATGAATAATAATAATAATCATCTGCTATATTGCAGCTGTCAGTTTAATACGCCTATCTGCGGTACAACCCCTTTAACGGACCTAATCCCAAATACAAACATATCCCCTACTATTGTACCCTCGGTCTACGGAGCGAACGCTTCAATACCGCCCTATCTAGTGCACTTGGTTTAAAAAAAAAGCCGCGATTTGGGACAGGACCTCTTATGAGATTAAACTACTTTTGGGCCGAACGCAAGCTGCAAAGTTACACATCCGTACAACAAGCCACAAATACTTATAACACCGCGTAAAATCGTGGTGTTCGAGTCGCTACCTCTAGCAGTAAACACTTACCCGAGTTAGAGAGCAGAGAAATAAGAAGAAAAAACAAAGAAATCTGAAGCTAGCAACTTCGCTACTAGTGACAACAAACATACGCGAGAGTGCGCGTGAGCACGAGAGCACGCGATACGATTCTGGAAGGTGCGGGCTGATGGGATTGTAGTCCGTTAACAGACGTTTTGTAGTCCTTTTCCGAGTATCGTGAAAAATAAGTGCAGAAATCTCGTAGTTTATAGACAGTCGTATTAGATCTTTTTTAATAAGTAGTATTTTACGGCGTTTGATACCGTATTTTTTAATTTGCACGTTTTTTAAGCTTGGTACGTGACGCGCGAGACTGTTCAGTCAACGTATTCAGACGTTCGTAACGTTAGATGACGTACAGAGTGCACTTCCGGTTAAATAGTAAACAAATCCAGTTATTTACAAAACACACAGAATGACACAAAAATTGTTTGTTTGTTTGTTTACTTTTTTGCGATATAATGTAGATGCGTAATAACAACATTATAAAAATAATCTTATTTGCATTTACGCTAACTTTCTCCCTGCCCTTTGTTTTGACACGTTGACACGTGACTGAAGGGTCAGTAACTTTCTGTACGGTGCAGTTACATAGGGACAGAAACGTGTGTTGTCCGTTCAGTGTAAATCCGTATCATGGGGTTGTTTTGTGCATCAGACAAAATGAAGATGTTAATCTGCGTGTTTGCTGCTCTGTTTGCTCTGTGTGCAGCAAACACATGCGGTAATTATTTATTATTATTTATCATCTTTTTATTAGTAGTTTTATCTCCTTTCTCTCTGTCATTACTTATTATTGTTCTAAGCATGATATATTTCAGCAAAGTTCGATTAAAGTTAACTGCAATAACTATAACAATGAGGTTAATAATAATAATAATAACAGTAATAGTAATTATTATTATTATTATTGTTATTATTATTATTATTATAAAAACTAATAATAATAATAATAATAATAACAGTAGTAATTAAAAAATATATGATATATTTCAGCAGTTTGATTAAAGTTAACTGTAATAACTATAACATTCAGGATAATAATAATAATAATAATAATAATAATAATAATAATAATAATAATAATAATAATAATAATAATAAAAACAAAGAATAATAATGGTAATTATAATAATAGTAATAATAATAATATATGATCTATTTCAGCAAAGTTTGATTAAAGTTAACTGTAATAACTATAACATTCAGGATAATAATAATAATAATAATAATAAGAAGAAGAAGAAGAAGAAGAAGAAGAAGAAGAATATATGATCTATTTCAGCAAAGTTTGATTAAAGTTAACAGTAATAACTGTAAAAATCAGGATAATAATAATAATACTATTAAGTATTATAATAAAAACAAATAATAATAATAATAATAATAATAATTAAAAATAATAATAATGATCTATTTGAAACCTTACTAAATAGATTTTAATCAAAAGCTGTTAGTGCAAACAAGTGGTCTCTAATTGTCAGTTTAAAATATGTCATTTTTATATTAGTTTTTATAATACTAATTTATTATAAAATGTAACATGATAATATGCTACTTCATATTTGCTCAATGCAACTAAAATTTAAGGGTTACATTGGATTACATTCTTTAAAAAAACATTTATAAACTGAATTGCATGTTTATTCTTTAAATATTTTTTATTGTTATTATTTATTGCTTGTTTTTTGTTTGTTAGTGTGAGCAGATAAATTATGAATAAATGACCATAATGTAGCTTGAAAGTGAGGTTAAAGATTTCATTTTAATCACTGAGAGTATATTATTATTTTAAGGGGTTAGTTTTTATTTATTTAGAAGTAACGTCTCTTCTCTGTTTTACTCCAACTGATTTAAATGATTATGGAAAAGTTCAGAATTTCATCATCATGGACAGTCTTCTTTGGACTTTGCTCTCTGAGTTTATTTAGCGTGTTTGTACATACATGTTTGAGTGTGTGTGTGAGTGTGTGAGTGTGTGTGTGTGTGTGTGTGTGTGTGTGTGTGTGTGTGTGTGTGTGTGTGCCAGTGTGTACAGCAGTGTGTAGCAGCTATGAGGTATGAACTCTGGTATTTTGTATGATTTTTTCGTGATTCACGCACACTCCAGGAAACTTTCTTACTGTATTGCAAAATTCCCAGCAATCAAGTCAAATGTTTTTCATCTCACTGTGGTCTGTGGTTTAGAAGTCTGCCTGAACTCACCTCATGAAATTGTGCAAGAGGGGAAAAATCTATTAACCCCCAAAAAGCCTGAAAAAAAAAATTCTAAAAAGTAAATAAAAATCATTGAACATTCTATTAAAAATTAAATAAAACACAAATAAATATAATAATGAAAATAAAAAAGTCATATAATAATAATAATAATAATAATAATAATAAGAAGAAGAAGAAGATGTACCGAGCAATGAAGATACAAAAACACCACAATTTTACTAAAAACTAAAACTAAAAATCAGTTTTGTTTAAACAGAACTTCTGAATGTGAATCCACAGCTCCATCACTCCCCAGCTTAGTTTGTGTTTTTTTATTATTATTTATTTATTTATTTATTATCCACAGATTCAGATCATAAAGCTCTCCTTCTCAGGCTGAATCAGGAACTGCTTCGCTCCACCGAAAACCAGGAGTCTCTTCCCAACCCGAGCGTTCACATCGCGCTGCGCCTCTCCACACAGCACAACCTGAAGAAAGAGAGCCAGTACCTCAACCAGCTCAAGACCAAGTTCCATACGGACATTCAGAGGTACTGAGTTTCTGTCTTCAAACTAAATGTTGATTTCAAACCCATTTCTGTTCTCTGAGATGCTCCAAGCGTTCGTTCATCTAAAAAGCAGCTCAGATCTGAGGGAAAAACACACGTCTCACACCGAAAGCCAAGACTTCTGACTCATTTTAGATGAGACTCAGAGCGAGAAAATCATTAATTTATTTGAAAATATCTGATATTGACTCAGCTTCCACATGATATCTGAACCGGTTGAAGAGTTTGAACGCTTGATCCTTAATACTATGTGTTTTGATTTTCACGAAAAAACACGATACATCAGTGTATCAGAATCAGTGGTATAAACTTTTGCACCGGTGTAAAATCCTCATTATTTTGTTTAAAGATATTAGTTTTTTGCCCTACCCTTCAGGAGCAACATATGATGTTTCCCAGAAGGCAAATTTTAACAGTTTTCACCAAGTGTCCTGTTCAAAAGTTTACATCCCCCCGGCTCTTAATGTACCGGTTGCATTCTTGAGCATCAGTGAACTTCGGTGCTATAATCCCTCAGTTTAAGATGTAAAATAAGTGTAAAACAATGGATCTCACTTTTGGAAGAAGGTGCTGAAAAACCAAATAATACGTAGGACATGGTGGATTTTTTGTTGTTGTTGAACTGCTCTGGACAAACCAGGGACTCATGAAGAACGATAACAAAACATAAAAACAGACATTGATCATTTGAGTAACAACACACATCAGTAAGAGTCGTGTGTGTAACCTTTTAACGTGGGTTATTTGTGTCAAAACAGTAATTATTGTGTCTGGTGAACTGTATATTTAAAAACAAGACATATGTGGACTTGTAACCTCAATTGTAACAAGAGCAGTACAAAGTGTCTGTGTTTTGTCTGTCATCCCATCAGCACCCTAAACAACGGGAAGCCTGTGGTGGGTCGCCTTGCCCTCTATGTGATGGCGTTGAAATCTTCCTGCCATGACACGAGCAGTGTGTCTCTGTTGACTGATGAGAAGAGCGAACCATTGCTCACACACCTGAAGAAACAGATGGAGTTAGAGAAGGACTACATGGCATGTGAGTTGTTTCTATCTATCTATCTATCTATCTATCTATCTATCTATCTATCTATCTATCTATCTATCTATCTATCTATCTATCTATCTATCTATCTATCTATCTATCTATCTATCTATCTATCTATCCTCGTCTTTCATTCCTGTTTTGGTCTTCTTAGAAGGAGACGCTGATTACAGCTAATCAGTGTATATAAATTATGTTGTATATCAATGAATATAGAAATGCCTTGCCCTGGTTTCATGAAATTAGTAACAGGAAGTCACAAGAAAAACGGAATCAGGAATGTAACGTGGTCGAGGACAGAACACAGATAACTTTTATACATGATATGTCTAATAAAGTGTCAGGAGCAGGACACGGGGAAAAACTAGGGGAAAAATTGAGCAACGAAAATCCAGAACAAGATACAAGAAAATCCAAAACATACAGTATAATGGAATACACCATGTAACAAATGACACAAACGAACAAGAACGAACAAAAAACACACCCATGACAACGAGTATAAATAGTGGAGGAAATGAGTGAAACATAAGGTTCAGGTGTACAGAGGAAGGAATGGGCTAAGGATCGGATCGGGTCAAAACAAGTAAAAACACAAAACAAGCAAAAGCACATGGTATAGGATATAAAAAAATACCTGCTGGAACATCAGGGAATTGTCCAAACCATCATGACATAAAGTGGCTTACTAAAAAGTGGTAAAGGTCCAAAAAAGTGGCCTAATGTAGTATTTAAAACCCCAACACCAACACTGTATCTGATAACCTTCACAATTAGGTCTAGTAATTAAACTGTGTTTTGTAATCTCATGGTCCGTTTGTGTGTTGTTGTTGTTGTTTTTTCTTTTCATTTTCCATTCAGTCAGCCATCGTCCCCTGACCAACTTCTACCAGTACTCTCTGGGCATTCTGGCTCTGTGTGTAAGCGGAGTGAGAGTGAGCGCTCACGTCAGCCACAAGCTCATTCATGCTGCCCTGCACACTCATTTCAAACACGGTGACTCCGTAAGTGTGGGTGAGTTAACACTGATTGTGTTAATTCCAGGTTTAGATGCTTTTATTCGGAGGCTGATTAAGAAGAAGAAGAATGTGTTAGGACGTGTTTAAATGTGCTATGCTCTCTGACCTTTTTCAGACACCCTTGCGATGGCAGGCATTTCCCTGCAGTGTCTGAAAGAAGCTGCAACGCCGGTTAAAAACAAGGAGGAGCTGGATCAGGCTCTGGCCACCATCAAACAGAAGATTATGGACTCGCAGCGAGCTGATGGACATTTGGGTAATGAGTTCAGCACTGGATTGGCCGTGCAGGTGAGACTTGGGTTGAGCCAGATAGATCAGACAAGTGCTCATCTGGGGTCTGGATGTTGTCTAAAAAATATGAGTTCAAAATATGCAAATCGCAGTGAAAGTGGTGTGTGCCAGTGTGCCTAAAAGTACTGGTGAGGGAGGCGTGGCTTCAGTGCTTGTCTGTCCCACTGAAGGAGGTGTGGCCTCTGTATCTATTAGTCTCACGGAAAGTGTCTGTCTGTCCTTGAGAATGAGGGAGTGGCCTTGAATGTCAGTCTTATCGAAGGGTTCTGTACCTGTCAGTCCTACTAAAGGAGGTGTAGCCTCTATATCTATGAGGATTGTTACGTTTGTCATAACTCATAATTCTGGACATCCAACCAGGAAAAATTAACAGAAAGTCTCCTGTAACTCAGACTTCTTAATCTAAATCTAAGCACATAAAACCATCATGGCCGCTCTTCAGGAGCACGTCTCACCTTTAACCATAGAGATATATTCACTCACTGTTTTGAGGAAGTGAATGTATATCACTCATTTTCATTCATTCGTTCATTTTCTACCGCCTATCCGAACTACCTCGGGTCACGGGGGGCCTGTGCCTATCTCAGGCGTCATCGGGCATTAAGGCAGGATACACCCGGACTAGAGGTGTGAGGCGGACGTGCTAACCACTAAGCCACCCTGCCCCCCTGTATATCACTCATTAAAGTTAAATGGTTAGCGGTCCCATTGAAGGAGGTATGGCCTTTGTAGCTGTCAGTCATGATGAAGAAGTGTAAAATACTGGTTTAATGTGATAAGAAGACCACAAAATTGGAGCGAATATAAGCCACAGAGATGTTCTTATCGCTTTTTGCACCATTTTACTTTTTCAGGCTTTACTGGCAATGGGCAGCAATATAGACAAGTGCGCTAAGCCTATGAAGGCTCTGTGGTCTGACGCCAGAAACGGCTCCTACCACAATGCCATGGCAATCTCTCAAATCCTGCCTGCTCTCCAGCAACGCTCATATCTCCACCTGAAGAACAAGGAATGTCTCAATGAGGACGGTTCGTACAGCTAATACAGTACACTCACCATTCATTTACACCATTCCTTCATATGACTAAAATTACTCTGTAACTGCAGTTAGCACAAACCTCTAACCGGTTGTAAAATACTGGCAGACTTCGTAGCCTCATAACATATAAACTCTGACATAAAATTTCTAATAAAATCTTCACACTCTACAGTACATTGTTTGAATGTGGAATTAGCTGACTTTAAGTAAAACAAAGGAAATCCAACATTATTTTAGGAAACGTCTTATTTTTTGCTTATAAAGAGTCTACCTAGAAGTGAACACTGTTAGTGACAGTGTTCAGAAGTGTCCACGATATAATGTTGTATTCTTTTAAGGTGTAAGTTTACTATGATAACGCTATGTTGCTAAACTGTTTTTCTGCACAGACACTCTCGTTGTGGATGCTGTTCCGGTTATCCTGCCGACCCTGTCGTCTGTTCCTGTGCAGGTGGAGGTGGAGGTGGTGAAAGCAGACGGCACATCCTTCAATTATCAGATCAACGTTCCCAGTGGCGCCTCACTGCTCGAGAGTCTCACGCTGCTTCAGCAACATCAGAAGAACTTCAAGTTTGTCTCATTTAGCTGACAGTTTAAGCGCAAAAAAAAATTCATTGATTATCGTTAAAATATAAACAAACTGATATATAAATAGCCCTGTGATGGGTTGGCACTCCGTCCAGGGTGTATCCTGCCTCGATGCCCGATGACGCCTGACAATAAATATTACTCAGTAAAAAATAAATGCAACTATTACAAACAACTAACTAAAACTAATAATATTGCCTTCAATTTGAACTTTAATGAACCTAATATGTAATGTAATTTTTACATTTTCCACACAAAGTTTGTGTGGATGTTTGTCTAGTTTACAGTTGCTAGCAAGCTAGCAACATAGCTAGTTATATACAAGAGCCTATCTTTATTAGTATGGTCATGTTTGTCGAATAGCAAAATTTTTACTTTATTTCAACCTGATACATAAGTAAAAAAAAAAAATTACCTATGTTATAACACATGACTTAGTAAACCGTGTAATCAATACTTAAAAATTGTAGCCAAAGGACTTTGTTGTTGTTTTTTGTTCCTTTTAATACTTTGGAGAAATATGAGGTAAAAGTACTTGAAATGATCGTGTAAAAACTACTGGGCTTAGAATGAACCCTAAAAATGGTTTAGAAATGCTAGCT
Organism: Tachysurus fulvidraco; assembly: GCF_022655615.1. Taxonomy (NCBI): domain Eukaryota; kingdom Metazoa; phylum Chordata; class Actinopteri; order Siluriformes; family Bagridae; genus Tachysurus; species Tachysurus fulvidraco. The sequence goes on from NC_062526.1 coordinate 3,095,743, forward strand.
AGATCAGTTGCTAATTGGAGAAATGCTAAGTCGCTAGGAAAGTAATCAGATTCATGGGTTTATAAACCATAGATAACATGGGTTTCTAACACAGATTGGTACTTTGCTAATCTTTGTATTACAGATGAATTTAGATGAAACAAACTACTCACATAAGCCAGCTACTGAAGAAAGATTTAAATACTCAAACAAACAAAATATGCTCGCTCTCTCTCTCTCTCTCTCTCTCTCTCTCTCTCTCTCTCTCTCTCTCTCTCTCTCTCTCTCTCTCTCTCTCTGAGCTAATATATAGCTAATTGTAAAAACTACTAATTTAACTAAACTGAGGTTAAACTAATGCTTTGAAGCTAAGTCAGTAGGTTTATGCAGAAGTTTTGCAATGTTTATTTTTTAATCTGATTGTCTGTGTGGCCATTTTGTGTTTATTGCATTCGGTAGTTGTAGCAATGCCCGGTTCGTGCCATTCGGTTTCACAGAGCATATTTTTTTTATGCTGCAGGTTTGAGAAGGAGGACAGTCTGTGGGGGCCGTTCCTTAGCGTAGTAAACGGAGAACAGGCAGGACAGACCGACCGGAGGTACTGGCACATTGCTTCAGATGGACAAGGACTGAATCAGGGTATGACCCACACACTCACAGATATGCTGTTTTAATATACTTGTGAGGACCTTTTGCTGACATAATTATTAATAGATGCTATTCCACATCTACATTTATCCCTAAGCTTAACATCAGCAACCAAATGGAAACCTTTTGGCTCATTACTGTTCCTATCTTTGTGAGGACATTTGGTCCCCACTAAGATATAAAAACAGATCCACAAACACATATTTACACATAAATGCATTTTTATATTTATATACACATACATGATTATATGAACATACTTTATAACCATTGGGAAAACTATTACTAGGAAACTGGGCTATACAAACTCACAACTAGCTGATATCTTGCAGCCTTTTTAGATCTTAGTGTAGAAAGAAGACCGAATTGTCATGATATCGACATTTACCTCAGATTTGTAGTTACATTGCTAAGAAAATACACCGTATGACTAAAATGGCTCTGTAACTGCAGTTAGCATAAATGTACCAGTTAGCATAGTATGTAGCATACTGAGAGACAATGACACACGAACTCTGAGATAAAACTTTTAAATAAAGATGTATTTTGCTTACAGTAGATCTTACTTAAATTTCTAATCAAATCTTTACATTTCATCATTTGATAGTCGATAAACTGCCGCACATTCAATAATTTTTCTGGAAACAAAGTAGTCAAATTATTGATATGGAAAAAGTTTCACTGTAAATTCTTGGCTATAAAGATTTTTTTAATACAATAAGCTAATCTGCTCTCTGCAAATTCTAACCACAATGTTTTAACTCTATGCTTTTTTTAGGCATTAAGGACTATAAGATAGAAGCAGCTCAAAAGATCACCATCAAGAACACCGGCTACTGATCTGGGTCCAAAATAAGACAAGGGGATCTTTTTAATCTGTCATATTAATGGATGTTATATAAAACATTTAGTTCTGATCCACTAATTGAATATTTGATTAAGTTGTATCCATAAAACTCTGAATCTAGCGGTAGTTTGTTACACTGAAACCATTACTACAGTACACTTACTACAGACTGACAGTCAGTTACCTACCATGCTGTTACTATAGGCAATATAGCACTACTACGGCAATACGTAACCCTTTCTCCAGCTACGGCTTCTTCTGGAGCTATTTTTGTTGACGGAGCAAAAAATGGCCGTATTGTGGCAGGTACACAATAAGAATTTCTTGTTTACAAAACTGTTGTATAAATCAACATCAGACTCGTAGTCGTACTGAAAATCCGCGGCCTACAGCCGAATCACGTCCTTGCTGATATTCACTACAACAGGTCGACTGCGAATATGATGATGCGTAGTTACATAATGTAACCTTTTCATGTAACAACTTTAAATTTTTTATTTTGTTTTTATTTTGTTTTTTTTTGTTTTTTTATTTTGTGGGGCATAAAATAGATCAAATCAGTATTTTAATAAAGTCTCTCATTTACTATTTCAAAAAATGATGTTTTTGACTTTTCCTTTTTTTTAGATACATGTTAAAGACAGATTTTAATAAAGTCTTTAGGTACATGTAATGTTATTTATGTATACTTTCAATGAAGTTTAATTACTGATGAAGACAATTGCTAATATATTTTAATGTTTTGTTTATAGATCAGAATAATTATAACGTGTTCTATTTATAAATTGTCTATAATAATAATAATAATAATAATAATAATAATAATAATAATAATAATAATAATAATAATAAGTCCTATTTATAAATTGTCTATAATACTACTACTACTGCTACTACTACTGTACTACTACTAATAATAAATAATGTTCTATTTATAAATCGTCTAATAATAATAATAATACAAATAATAATAATAATAATAATAAGTTCTATTTATAAATTGTCTATAATACTACTACTACTACTGGTACTACTACTACTACTACTACTAATAATAATAATAATAAATAGTGTTCTATTTATAAATCGTCTAATAATAATAATAATAATAATAATAATAATAATAATAATGTGTTCTATTTATAAATGGTCTATAATAATAATAATAATAATAATAATAATTATTATTATTATTATTATAGACCATTTATAAATAGAACACATTATTATTATTATTATTATTATTATTATTATTATTATTATTATTATTATGATTATTATTATTATAGACAATTTATAAATAGGACACATTATTATTATTATTATTATTATTATTATTATTATTATTATTATTATTATTGGCTAAGTACACTGTTAAATCCCGCCTCCTTTGCTATGATTGGCTAACTGTATCTTTCCGTCCTGTTCTAGCCGGCAATTTTCTACTTTATTAACGTCAATCTATTTCACGTTTCTGTATTTAAGGTCTTAAATCGTGGTTTAAAAAGATTACATATTTAATTCGTAGCCTCTTTGCTACATCTCCTTACCAGCGCGAGGCTGATGGATGCTAAGCTGGCTTTTGTACAGTCCAATCGGAAAGACAGCTTGAAGTTACGAGCGTTAGCACTGGCCAATAAGAGCACAGTAGGCAGGATTTGCGTTCACGCTTTACACACTTAGTTCCGCCCCCCAGTCGACTACAGGCATTTGTATGCTGATGTGTCCGTACTGGAATATAGATGTCTCTCGCCATCAGTCGCTAGGAACACACAAATACGATGCGTCCACTATGAACGCGAAATATGCTCTTAGAGTAAGTGCGACTTAATCCTTATAACTAATATCGTAGCGCTAATGAACGGTATAATGACTCGTTCTGTGTAGCTAGTCTAGCTAGCATAGTTAGCATAGCTCTTCTGGGCTGCATCCCAAATGACTACATTCTAGATAAGTAGTGCACTAAGTATGGCGTTGAAGCTACGGCGTTAGACGTGTGAGCGTAAGTGAGCAAAGCGCTATTTGGGATGCGGCCCACTTCCTGTATAGTGTGAATGAAATATTAGTGTTTATTTTTTTGTTGTTATTTATTGTAATCAACCAGCTGTGTATATATATATATATATTACTATTAGAAAACGTGTTGTTGTTGATGATTCTGGGTATAAATTTATATTTTAGTTTATAAAATGTAAAAAAAAAAAAAAAAAGATAGTAGTAAGAGTCCAGTTATATAGGTCACTGCACTGCAGAGGTGTAATTTACATAAGCTAGTGTTTCCTAAACATCATTATAAATGTTTTAAATGACAGATAAAATCATCTCTGTAGCTGTAAATACCAAAACAAATGCGTTAAGCTTGATTGCATCTTTATTACCTGCTTTATTTCCACTGCACTCTTAATCTGTTGGGTCTCGTTTAACACAGTGTTTCTGTTATAAACACTTCTGGATTTCTATAGATACAGATTATTTTCACATCCCATGCTTGGTGTTGGCACAGGTTCTGCAGAAACAGTAAATAATGTGTACCACCAATCAGGACGAAGTGGGCGTGTCTACTTCAGAAAGCTCCGCCTTTTTTAATGCTTCCTAGCCTTAATATAGATAGATGATTAAATAAACAAAGAGGCACTCGTCATAAAACTGCAGAAAGATTTGTTTATCTTACACAACAGCTTTTTTTTTCTTGCTTGAAAGTTTGAAGTGCACACACTGGTTCAGATAGTCAGATATTCTTCTGGGTATTACTAGGTGTGGAGTCTAAGACCCATCCATTTTCACAAAAAGTGTTGCAATTAATACTATAATAAGCGCCGCTGTTGTTTGTTTACTTCCCACAAACTTCTTGGTACAAATTCAAAAGGGTTTTTTTTCTTCAAGTGGACTGATAAGAACTGTTGTGCTGGAGTTTCACCAGAGTCTATGACATTGTGACCTGCGAAACACAAATCTGTCTTACTACTTACTTACTTTACTTTATTCTTTTCCACAACACTGCACTTGTTCGACACACACAACATAAACATAAACAGCCATAATACACACATGTCAAAAACATTCAGAATAACTCAGCGATGTCTATTGTTAAGATACTTAATGACTGAGGGAATCAGGCTTCTTCCAAAGCGGGCCCTTCTGCACCTCAGAGCCCTGTACCTGCGCCCCGAGGGCAGTGGGGCTAGATACTCATTTAGTGGATGTGTGGAATCCCGTTCTACTGAAATGGCAAAGCGTCCGATAGCTGTGTTATTGAGTTCTATAAGGTTAGCTTTAGGAAGACCTATAACTTTTGCAGCAATATTGGACACCTTTGTGAGTTTGACCATATTTTTAACACTACTACTACACTATTTATTACTACTACACTTATCGTTTATCTCATTATTATTATTATTATTATTATTATTATTATTATTATTATTATTATAATTATTATTATTGTCTTAAACAGTAGCATGCGGTATATAGTTCATGCGCCGTTGGGTTTGTGGGCGTGGCCTGAATGTTTTGCTTATTCCAAGACATTTTCTTAAGAGGTTCTAATACGAGATGGTAGAAATGTATAAATCGACTATAACATATCAACAGACCAGCTTGACTAAAATAAAATATTCCGCAGGGTTTTTACGTATAACATTCACTAGTGTACAAATGCAACATATGATACGATGAAGGAGAAGCCATGTGTGCACTTTTATGAGGTTGACACGCGCTTTGTTCTTCTGTCTTTACTCCCATTGGTGGTCGCTGCACCAAGTCGCTACTTATTTGCATAGTTTGTCAACTTTGTGAACTTTTGGACAACCCACATCTAGACACCAACGCACGCTGTCTCTAATTGAGAAATAAACGATTTTTGCCCGGTTTTCTTTGTATCTGAGATTCACTGAGAACTTTAAGCTTATTAAAAAATCCTTTCTGATCTCAGGGTCTATCTTTTTTTTTCTCCGACAGGTTTTATCATCTGAGGTCAATGGAGGCACCGCAGGAAACTCATCTGTAAGAATAAAGCCTAGATTTATTCAGTGATGTTTCTCTATATGTTACACAACTGATGTTCCTCGTTATGGAAAACAAAGAGTGAAAGACAAAAGACTGCCAGTTTAAACCACGGTCGACTCCTGTGAAGTAGAATTCAAAGCCACGTCACGCCATCAAGATGTTCTCCGCTCTGAAGAAGCTGGTCGGTTCGGAGGCTCCTGTCCAGCAGCGGGAGAAGAACATTCCTGCAGGACTGCAGTCCATGAATCAGAGTCTGCAGAGACGATTTGCCAAAGGCGTCCAGTACAACAGTGAGTCTGCCTTTTTATTTTTTAATTATTTTATTCTCCTGAACATTAACGCGTCAGTCTGCTGAGATGATTACAAAGACAGGATGCCAGTTCTTACATCATGTGAGAAGTCATTTACACAAGCATTGGAGAGGATTTGGTGCAGATTATCCCGGTCGAGCGAACGGTTCAGTCCAGATTGAGCCGCAGAAATATGTGGGTCGTATTGTTCCCTCTTGTGTGGAGACCTTTTTTTTCCGGCGTTGCCTGTGATTACAGCGATTATTGTGCTGCGCATCATGACTGTGATCTGTGCCTTGTTCTGGATTAATGAAGAAATGAAACCCTTCGGCTGTGTGCTGTTACAGGAAAGCAATCAACAGCCAGACGTGAAGCGGAGTTAAAGTTACAACGGGATCATTTTCAGCAATTTCCCAATTATCACATGCATATTTTTTTTAGTTATTCTAAATTATTTATGTACTTTTTATCCGTTTATCGATACATTTATTGTAGTGGAATATCTGGTTCCTGCTATCACAGCAGCTGGGTCCCAAATGTCGACTCGCTCACGCTACGCGCTACGTATGTACTCTTAGCTTATGAACGTTAGAAGGGTTGTTTCCGTCTCAAACGGAACACTGATTTTTATTTTTTTTTTAATTATCCGTAAATAAAAACTGTTTCCCGGTAGATGCTAAATGATGTCAAATGCCTGTAAGCTGACACTGATACACTAACTTTATCCAAATACGCTGAATGTTTAGATAAATCACGCGGCGTGAGCTGACTTGTAAGACGTCTTGTCCACCAGAGTCAGAGTTCTTGTCTCAATCAGCTTCAGCAACTTGTAGCCCTGCCCCTTTTTCTGCTTATTTATCAGCAAAGCTGCGAAAAACAACAACACAAAAAACAACAGTAGATTGTGTGATTCGGGACGCACTAGACCTCTGTTACCATCCTCTATTTATGCTCAACCTGAAGACTCTTTCTATAAATGAACGTCTCCTTACCGATATCTAAGCAAAATCAACTTTTTACTGTTTGTTCATCCTGCATTGTTGCTATAGTTTGCTATATTTGCAAAGAGTTGACCTCAGATATCACGCATTCACGTTGTTATCAGCAGAAGGAAATTTCTGTTTAATGCACTTCTCTGTCACATGATGGGTGGATTAGTAGTGAACACTCCGGCATGTTGAGTTTAAGGTGTGTGTGTGTGTGTGTGTGTGTGTGTGTGTGTGTGTGTGTGTTGTAGTGAAGATCGTGATCCGTGGGGACAGGAACACAGGGAAGAGCACACTGTGGCAGCGTCTACAGGGAGGGAAGTTCCAGGAGGAGTACATCCCTACGCAGGAGATCCAGGTCACCAGCATCCACTGGAACTACAAGAGTAAGCGTCCGAGTCGAGCTTTAACTTCACTTTGCTTTATATGGTGTAATCGTATCAAATCGAGTTCAAGCGAAATGTTGGTCAAGAATGCAGAGGTTTTGTGAGGCTGGAATTTATTTGCAGTATTAGTTTGCTCACTAGACTCCATTCGGTTCAAACCTGAACCTCAATAACTCAAAAGAACAAGTCGGATGGATTAAATACACAAATATTAAATAATTGTTATAAAATATGTGCTATATAAGGGTCCGTGGAATAAATTCTACAGTTTAAACCGCCTTGTTTAGAAAATATTTAAATAAATAAATAAAAAATATATTTGCATATATTGCATATTTAATTCCTCTTGTATATCGTATAGTGATGACATGTTCTTGAGTGTGAGTGGGGTTGATGGGATCGTTGCTGGAAAGTAATCGACACCTTCTGACCAATCAGAACAGAGCATTTAAAAACGGTAGAATTTTAATGCCAAATAACGCACACTGAAATTAATTCCTTTGTCTTCCCTTGTGCAATTCCCTTGTGCAATATCTTCCATAGCTGCACAGTCAGGTAAAGAAATGACTCTTGGACATTTTTAATCCTGCATTAGATTAGATTAGGTATAGATCAGTAGCTTTTAGATGGCTCATCAAGGACAAAAACAGTCCCCCAGTGCCAAAGTATGCAGCCGTGATAGACGGCGTTCAGCTCGATGGACACGTTAGAACCTGCCTAATCATAGCTGTTTACTGTGTTCATCTGTACCAGCTCCTGCACGTACCTTCAGCGCTGTGTCCTTTTCATATGTTTTTTTAGAGACTCGGCATGAGTTTTTCTTTTTTTAAACGAAGAGATTCTGGAAATGTTTCAAACGCAGCTATGTGCTGAGGTGTGACTCAACGCTCAGGCTGAGACACAGGTCCAAACCGAGCTTCGTGACGCATCGGTGCATGTTCCTCTGCTCATTTCTGATTTCAAAGATAAACACTGCAGCCCGTTTTACGTAAACGTTCGTTCCGGCTTTTTTAAAGTAGCCGGATATCGTTAGCTAGGTTTGAAAATCCTGGAGCTGTTATCGGGTGTTAAAGCGAGGTGTTAAAGTGTTGCAGACGACATGGCAGAAATACTGTACGATTTTATTACCGTAATACTAAAAGAACTACTAAAATATCTCGCGCCATGAAAATAGCTAGTGATGCTGGCACGCCATTAAAAGAACAAACAAACAAACGCTATCTGTGTTTGACTTCACGGATTTGTTATTGATTATCTCAAACTATCAGTAAAATTCCGACATAAAAGTCTCGACTTAACCTGTTTACATTTAACTTTAGTGGCTCGATTGTCCGTCGATAAAACAATAAAGGCAACAAGACAGAATTTATTGTCTCATTTATTGTCACCTGTCAATGACAAGTGATGTCATCGATTTCATCAAAATCGTTTTTTTTTAAATACGCATTTTCACATATTCATTTAGAGATAATATGAAACAAAGGAAACTTAATGAATTAAGATGTGTAATAAAGTACTACAGAATCGTCCTACAATAAACATAACCTGATCGTTAAAAACGTGCCTAGCCACAATGCTAGGTGTGTGAACACTACAGCTGTTACTCAGCGTATTGTTTTTAACCCTTTATTCCAGTATGTTGGTGTTACAGAAATCCACTTATGGGACATTTTCATTCAGTATGAATTTACTTCCATATGAGCTTCATTTTGGGGGACACGGTGGCTTAGTGGTTAGCACGTTCGCCTCACACCTCCAGGGTTGGGGGTTCGATTCCCGCCTCCACCTTGTGTGTGGTGTTTGCATGTTCTCCCCGTGCCTCGGGGGTTTCCTCCGAGTACTCCGGTTTCCTCCCCCTGTCCAAAGACATGCATGGTAGGTTGATTGGCATCTCTGGAAAATTGTCCGTAGTGTGTGTGTGAGTGAATGAGAGTGTGTGTGCCCTGCGATGGGTTGGCACTCCGTCTACGGTGTATCTTGCCTCGATGCCCGATGACGCCTGAGAACAGGCTCCCCGTGACCTGAGAAGTTCGGATAAGCGGTAGAAAATGAATGAATGAATGAATGAGCTTCATTTTAACACCACTGTGGAGTGCGACATGACAAAAACATTCGATACTCAACACGGACACGACAAAACCAAGCGTTAACAATCAGGTGCTATCGGCCATTAACAACGAAGCTCATGTCTTCTCTAGCTAACATTTTTTTTTTTTTTTTAAAAACAAGTCTATTAGCTTAAATGCATGAACATGCGTATGTTTGCATTGCTACAATTTTTACGTTTTTACTTTTTACACCGATTCAGACTAAATGTATAAATCCGCCACTTCTCTCTCTCTTAGCACGGCTAATAAAAGGATCTAGGGAAAGTAAAGAAGTGTGATTTGTAAACATGAGAGAATTCCCCTCATTCCTGTGGTGGTTTCTTCACAGCTACTGACGACGTGGTGAAAGTGGAGGTCTGGGACGTTGTGGATAAAGGTGAGCCTGCATGAAGGATCGATTTGATTTTCCCTGCATTTATATGTTAGCGCTTAAAAAAAACATTAAAGGCTCTAGTCGAAATTTCATGTTAGTTGTTTTTAGTTCATTAATTGATTGAATTATCTGTAGGTATGTGCCGGTAAAGGGTTAAGATGTTTTTGAAGCAGATCAAAAAACTCCAATAAACTTTTTTGTTTGTTTGTTTGTTTTTTAAATAATTTTAACCCAAGAATTTGGTCATTTTGTAAGTCAGTTGGTTTTTGTTTTTTTTTTTGCAATCGAATGCATAAGTTTTTACACCCCTACATAAATACAACAATAGAATTTGTAGCAAAAACACTTAATTTATCTTCCTCAATAATTAATTAGCATATTTTAGGATATTACTATCTTACTGAAACTGGAGACTCCTTCTATACAGTAGATGACCATGATGGTTGCTACAGAAACAGACCTGGGAATTCATCAATCTGGTTTCATTTGAAATCGATATTTGTACAATTAGAATTTGTATTTTTGTAATTGATCATTTGTAATATTTAATTTAATTAGTTTATTTATTTATTTATTTATTTTTAAACACCTACATTTTGTTTTCTTGTTTTGTTGCGTGAAGGGCAAACATTTCGTTTCTTAAAGTCTCGGAACTTATAGGGGTGTACAAACTTTTGCAACCTCTGCTTTTTGGTCATTTATCGACCGGCACGTATTACACGAGCGCATGCGAACGTACCTACTCTTCCCGCTACCAGTTTTTATCGCAAATTAAATCATGACTCGATAAAGTTCCTCCTGAAGCATTTTTAACCAGCACTTTTAACACACACGTTTAACAGGTAGTTAACAGGTATTCATTCACTCACGCTAAATTTGTAGGTTAGCCAGGTTAATCCTGACAAAATCTTAGCTCGGCACATACCTGCGTATTTCTAAACTATGCTAATTCTTAATGCTTTAAAGTAATTGCACAAGTAGACGGTACTGTATATAGATTATATGTATCTTTTCGAGAACCAAATAACGTCCTGCATGCTCATATTACACCCATCCTCATTGCCATGCTTTCATCAGCTGCATTATTAAAGCACGGCCCGGTTTACCGAGCCGCTCGGCCCACGCACGCCGACTCGCAGTGTGTATTAACGGTGTCTCTTTTACTCTGCTCTCACTGTGCACCCAGGCCAAAAAATCCCTCTTCCTGAAGGTGTAGGTGAGAAACCACTTCTGCCTAGAGATTGATAGACACTAGGTCATAGTGCATTGTGTGTGTGTATCTAACGGGTGTGTGTGTGTGTGTGTGTGTGCGTTTTTTCTGTGTGTGTAATCTTGATGCAAACACAGCTGCCATTTTTCACTCTTTGCGATTCAGCTCTCGGTCACGTCTCAGGGTTTTGCCTGTCAAAGATTTATAACAGTGTGCAACATGAAGATGATTCTGATTCTTATTAATACGACTAACACACTTTCTAACCCAAAGCTCACGATGTCGTCTTATCGTCCATTTATTATCACAGATACTCCCCGAGTCACGATAGGTCGTCTTACGAATTTTCGATCTCATGACGGACGATATCGAAACGACAGATACGTAAAAATATCTTAAATTTTGCACGGCAGGGAAACGTAGCATAGTGTATGTGGTACGATACGATATTTTCTTTCTACAACAAGTCGATGTAGCCGTCAACAACCTAACGTTGTGTATCGCAGACGTCGGACAGAATCTCGGTGAGTACGATCCGATGATTCGACGCGTGTGTGATACGTAGCTTTAACGATTTCATTTTAGGGTCACCGCCATCTCTAAAAGTTTTTATAGCTTATAAGATTATTTACTGAACAAACGTTCTATTAGATTGCATTCGCCAAATGTACTGTTATGTGTTCAGTTATTAACAAAGTACAGAATACCGCCACATACTGATCACCATTCTTTAAGGCTCCTGTGTAGGCTAGGTCGTGGTTCGACAGGGTCAACAAAACATGTCTCCTTCGTAACTCGGGGACCGGCTGTATATACAAGTACATATTAGAATTAAAATCCATTCAAAATTTCCCAGTTAGAAAAAGAAATTAATTTGAGGATCCGTTAAAAAATTTTTAACAACGTTTACGGAGCCGATCAGCCGAGATGCGTTTGCCGCCCGACGTGTGCGACCTGTCTTTCTGCCTTCTTTCGCATACATGAGCTAATTAAAAACGGTACAGTCGCTTAGCAACAGACACCCGATCAGAAAGCGACCAGCGTGTGTGAACCTCATATCACGTGTTTAGCACAACACTGTCACAGAGACCCTGTGGGCTGTTACGGTAGTTGCAGCGTTTGGGGGGGTGGGATTGAGGGGGTATAATTAATAATGAAAAATAATGAGTTATTACACTAAGCACTTGTGTGTTTGATCATTACTAGGTCACATGACTATAACATAGCATGTATGTCAGTTATAACTCACCTAAAAATCACCAGATACATCTCTCTCTCTCTCTCTCTCTCTCTCTCTCTCTCTCTCTCTTTCAATCCAACCCAAGTCTCCATCTTTAATAGTTTACCAGCCTCAGGTCTAGATAGAAAATTTTTCTGTCTGTCTGTCTGTCTGTCTGTCTGTCTATCTCAACAATTCTCTCATTTCTCTCTCTCTCTCTCGTTTTCAATCTCTCTCTCTCATTCTCTCTCTCGCTCTCTTGTTCTCGCTCTCTTGTTCTCTCTCTCGTTCTCTCTCTCTCTTTCTCTTGTTCTCTCTTGTCCTCTCTCTCTCTCTCTCTCTCTCTCTCTCTCTCACCCCCTCTCTTCAATCCAACCCAAGTCTCCATCTCTTCGGGATTCGATCTTGATGATAAGGTTACCTGTTTATGCCACTCGGGAGCTTTTGACCAGTCAGATTTCAAATAAACCCGAAGCCCTCTGAGGCTAAATGTTTTGTATCTGTATGAAATAGAAGATACGTGATTATCAGGCCCACAACGTACGTCTCGGCTGATCGACTACGTTGACAATATTTAAAAAGAAAAAAAAATCTATCTCAGCTATTGGTTTTATTCCAGCTTGGTGTGGCTCTTGCGTTTTTTTTCTTTTCATTCTTGTTTTTCCTTTCTTTAGTTGTGTATTGTGTTTTTTCACTGAGGTGCTGCTAGAACACTGACCGTTCGGGCTTAACGGATTTGTTTTGTCTCATCTTTTTTGTTTTGGTCTGCGTAGGCAGGGGGAAAAAGCGAGCAGACACCCTGAAGCTAGAAAATGATCCTCAGGAGGTAAAATGAATCACTCATTACACCAGGCTCTTAATCACGACGGGAAACAGCAGCGGTCTGATCGATGCGATATTTAATACAGAAAAGAAATGTGTTGAATGTTTGGAAAAATATTGTATGTAAGGAATAAAATCCAAATTACCGTAACGACCTCAGAGTCGATTATGTTTCCCACAATAGCACAGGTTTTATGTGTTTTATTCATCTTTATAAAAAAAATAGACCTATATTGTTTATTCATTTATACATTATATATAGCTGCAGTTAAAATTGTGGAACGTCGAATCTACAGTCTAACCTCTTGAGACTCCTTTCTTGAACGTCTCCTCACAGGAAACGTCACCATATGAAACATTATTAAAAATAAGAGAGAAAGTTAATTGACACGATCTGACCAATCAGAATTGAGTATTGAACCGTGTTGTGGTATAAATGACTGTATAAGGACTATAGTATAATTTTCAACAGGATGATGAAGATAATAGTGCGTGTGTGTGTTTGTGTGCGTGCATGCATGTACGTGTGTGTATGTGTCTGTATGTATATATGTTGTGGTATGTGTGCGTATGTATGTATGTATGTTGTGTCTCTGTGTGTGTGTTGTGTCTGTGTGTGTGCGCGCGTGCGTGTGTGTGTGTGTAGGCTGAGAACGAGATGGCCCTGGACGCTGAGTTTTTGGACGTCTATAAGAACTGTAACGGCGTCATCATGATGTTTGACATCACAAAGCAGTGGTAGGAAACAAGATCTTATAAACCTCCAGGTCTTAATTCCTCAGGATTGCTAGTGTTTAACCCTGAGGATAAAATAATGGAATAACCCCAGAGTGGGGGTTCATATTAGTAAAAACAAAAAGGTAGACATGTCATTCTTTAAGAGTTTGTATGAATAGCATGACAGATACACAGTATGTCCTCCTATTCCTCCTCACGTCCCACAGTGGGGTTAATATTCATAGATGAGTTCCAAAAAACAAACAAATCATCTTTTCCACACAGATTTTTCTATCCTCGAACTAAATGATGATATCGAAAGAAATAAATTGATAAAATATGGGAAAATATAGCATATGAATACGATGCTTAATATGTATATAAAATAAATAAATAAATAAATAAATAAATAAAGTATATGGGGTTTAACTAAAAGAATTCGGTGACTCTTCTGGCTTTCATGAGAGCTGCTTGGACAATAAAAGAAATGGCAGAACAGGTTAATGATATTTAAAACATCAAATTTTGAGTTAATAAACACATGATCGGGTTCGCGAACGTTTTTCTAACGTCAGTCGATTTCTTTTAATCATTGACTAAACTTCAGAATTTTTATTCAATCCTTTACAAGCTTTGATTCTCTTACGATGTATTTTTCTTGTCATTTCACTTGTTCATTTATTTATTATTTATTCTTCACAGGACTTATAATTACATTTTGCGGGAGTTGCCCAGAGTGCCGACCCACGTGCCGGTGTGTGTGCTGGGTAATCATCGGGACATGGGCGAGCATAGAGTCATCCTCCCTGATGACATCCGAGACTTCATCAACAGCCTCAACAGGTATGAATAAAGCACTTAGACCTTGATTCTTTGAGGAGGAGGAAGTTATAGTGTGTATTTTACTTGTTCTTCTTTCGATATCCGGATATGTTATTCCTGTATAACGTTTTGCTTCCTTTTCTCCCAGTTTTTTTTTTTTTGGAAGTTTATCTATTTATTTTGTGTTTAGAAACAAGACATTATTAATTACTAGTTGTATTTTTATATCCAGATCCTATCTGTACTGGGAATATGGGCTGGGCAGAGCTGGGATGGGATTGTATGAGATGGGATGGGATGGAATGGGGTGGGATTGGATGGGATTGGATGGGATGGGATTGGATGGGATGGAATGGGGTGGGGTGGGATTGGATGGGATTGGATGGGATGGAATGGGGTGGGATTGGATGGGATGGAATGGGGTGGGATTGGATTGGATGGGGTGGGATGGGATGGGGTGGGGTGGGATTGTATGAGATGGGACGGGATTGGATGGGATGGAATGGGGTGGGATTGGATGGGATGGGGTGGGATTGGATGGGATGGAATGGGGTGGGATTGGATGGGATTGGATGGGGTGGGGTGGAATTGGATGGGATGGAATGGGGTGGGATTGGATGGGATGGGATTGGATTGGATTGGATGGGATGGATGGGATTGGATTGGATGGGATGGAATGGGGTAGGATTGGATGGGATGGGGTGGGATTGGATTGGATGGGATGGAATGGGGTGGGATTGGATTGGATGCCAGTCTACTAAAAAGCACCACACACACACACACACACACACACACGCACACATTCAGGGGTAATTTAGCATAGCCTTTCCACCCCTTGATATGTCATTCGTAGGATGGAGGAAACCAGAGAGCCTGGAAGAACCCACGCAGACAGAAACGGAGCTCAGGACCGAATCAGGGACACCGATGCTGTCGTGACTCCTGAGTAGGATCCGTTAGTCCATTTCTGTTTGATCAGACATACCGACGTGTAAAAGCGTGACTCGACGGCACAATGAAATAACATGCAAGAGATTTTTTAAGATAATTTAAGAACATGTGGATTGTAGGGGAATTGTTCAGAGTGGTGGTTGTTTTTTGTTTTTCTCTCCTAAAATTCCAGTTTCTTAACCAATCTGTCTGACAAACAATGATTTAACTTTATTTTTTTTATTTATTTAGTTTTTTAAACAGTACACAAATCAACTTATGGGACGTTTTCATTCAGTATAAACAAATGAATGATTTTATCACCGTGAGTCTGATCTAAATTGTGTCAGGACGATGTAAAGTCGTTCATTACTGAACATGGACACAACAAAAACAAGACGAAACTCCATTTACTGTCTGACAAAAAGAGTTTAAAGTCACATCTTGCTCGGATATGAAAATACATTCTAACCGATTCCAGTCCTTCAGTTTAAACCAGGATCTTTGAACGCGCAGTACTCAGTACTTTGTCAGATTGGTGGATATCTAGAGTGTATAAATGTTTGGTGACTCTTTCATTTTTTCTTTTCCCTATCATACAGGCCACTTGGTTCTTCCTACATCCACTACGCCGAGTCTTCCATGAAAAACGGTTTCGGACTCAAATACCTCCACCGATTTTTCAACATTCCTTTCTTGCAGCTTCAGGTCAGTGGTTCTCCAACGTCAGGACTATAGTGACAAGCCAGTGACACCCTGACTCTCTAACACTGACTCTCTAGTTTCTAGAGAATACATGTGCTACTCACTTAATATTTCATCTAGGGCTGTGTGTGGGTGTGTGGAGTGTCTCGAATGTCCAGCGGTAATTAGATCAGTGGTGTCAGACTGCAG
Source organism: Tachysurus fulvidraco (assembly GCF_022655615.1). Taxonomy (NCBI): domain Eukaryota; kingdom Metazoa; phylum Chordata; class Actinopteri; order Siluriformes; family Bagridae; genus Tachysurus; species Tachysurus fulvidraco. The sequence continues at coordinate 3,111,979 of NC_062526.1, forward strand.
GCCCGGAGCACCGCACGAGTCGAACAAACTCCACTCGTCTCACGATCTCGTTACAGCCCGCTTTATTAGTAGGGCAAACTTCTCAACTCTAAACTCTACCAAGCCTCCAGGTTGTGAGTTTGTCTCGTTTAGACTGTAATATAATCAGACTACAGCCTTACCATCACCTCTTCCCTCTGAGTGGCTTCAGTCGTAGTAAGTTAACCGAGTTCATTTGAAACACTTAAATCGACTTCCTTAATGATAATAATAATAATTTCGATCTGTTTTGGTCATTTCCTTTAGCTGTAGCTCTGGCTACTCCGAGTTCTATATCGACGCATGTGTTTTAATACGATATCGTTCGTTTCTGTGGTAACCGTCGATTCACGGCGACCCGTATCTCGTACGACGTGACGTGATCGAGGCCTAACGATAAACGGATTTAAACAAAGATCTCCGTTTAAGGATTCGATTCATCTCGTGGCTTTCTATAAGGAGACGTTTACTTAATTTATTTATGCGAGGAGTCTCCGGTGTCGGTGCTTTAACGGTCATATACATAAAACATTCATAAAAAGTAACGCAGGGGAGATGATAGACAACGCTAACGGGAACGTTTTTCAGACACGAATTTTCCGGGTGAACCTCCGTCCGTCCGTCCGTGATTCCCAGTAGAGTGTGATATCCAGAGTAGGAGGGTTTCAGTAGGTTTATATGAAATTATTGGTAAAACCAGCAACCGATCAGGGCAAGGTCATATATCTGAAATAGTTCTCCTTCAGTAGCTTCCTTCCTGTTTGTCACTTACATGGTTCATGTTCAGGAGTAAACTCCTCTTGTTCGGTGGTTTAACTCTTACTTTCGCTTGCAGAGAGAGACGCTGTTACGGCAGCTGGAGACCAACCAACTGGACATCGATGCCACACTGGAGGAGCTGACTGTCCAGCAGGAGACCGAGGATCAAAACTACGAAATGTAAGTAGACTTCCTGTATGATCTCTATCATCTAACACACCTGAATAAGATTAAACATCGAGGTCAGGATGTTCATCAGAGGAGTAGGTTTGCGGATCGTCTAGCATTTGGATCCGATGTGTAAATAACACGCGTCTAGTCGAAGCGATCTTTGTAGTCCTGTAAGCGCCGCGCACCGACGGAAGAGTCCGTATGGCAGTGAAGGAGAAATACGAACATTAGAGGAAAGGGTTGAGTAAAGATGTTTGTGTCGAATTCTCGTTCCTCATTTTGGTGGATTGAGGATACTCTAAAAGCTCTTTTGTGCTGAAGCAGAGCTGTCAGGAATCAATATAGATTCCCCTTTGGGGGATGTGGTAGCTCAGTGGGTAAGGTGTTGGCCTGCTGATTGGAAGCTAATTAGTCGGAATCCCAGGGCCACTCCTGGGCCCCTGAGCAAAGGCCCCTAACCCTCAATTCATCAGCCTTATAAATGAGATAAATGAAAGTGGATAAGGGCATCTTTCAAATGCTATAAATACAGGTTTTGATGGCCAAAATGGAGTTAGACTTTTTCTTAATTACAAAAGTCTTGTGAATTTAAAAAAGAAAGAAAGAAAGTATTAATATAAATAAATAAATAAATAAATAAATAAATAAATAAATAAATAAATAAATAAACAAACAAACAAACAAACAAATAAATAAATAAATAAATAAACGAGGTAGGGGTGGGGTGGTAGCTTAGTTGCTGAGGTGTTGGACTCCCGACCGGAAGGTTGTGAGCTCGAATCACAGGTACACCGACCGCTGGGCCCCTGAGCAAGTCCCCTAACCCTCAATCGCTTAGTTGTATAAAAATGTAAGTCATGCTGGATAAGGATGATAAATAAGGATTTATACCAAATGCCATACATGTAAAAAAAATTGACGAAATAGACAAATAAATGGTCCATTAAAGGTGAGGTCTCCGATTTTCCAAAGCCAATGTCGACATTTGAAATCACCAAAACAAACACGCCCCTAACCCAAACGGGTCCCACCCCTGTATCGATAGCTCCGCCCATGCATACATACGTAACCCGGGCGACTAACGGAAAGAAACGTGTCTTTATCATAGCTGAAGTGAAGAACAATACGATTGTAGATAAACAAACAAGCAAAAATGCCACACAAGCATAATGATGTAAAGGACAAAGGCATATATTAGTTCTGTGTAACAAAGCAAAACCAACGTTACTCACCTATCGAGAAGGAAAAAAGCGCCTCGGCGTCTTAAGTAAAGTCGGCCACATATTCACAGGTCGGAGTTTCCCGAGTCGATAACTCCTGAGCTAAACGCTGTTACTACACAAAACGCGGTTGTAGCTGCCTCTCTACATTACTACGATAGTAAAGAGGTGTTATTTGTGTAGTAACAGCGTTTAGCTCAGGAGTTATTGACTCGGGAAACTCCAACCTGTGAATATGTGGCCAACTTCCTGCTCCTTCAGTTCTCTCCAGCGCTGGAAAGCTGATCCTATATTAACACGTCCTACTTCTTGTCCTTATCGTAAGTCTTTCTTCTCTTTCTTTCTTTGTTTTCATCCTCCATGTCGATGTTAAAACCGCTTTCTGCTAATGTCACACATGCGCACCGAACACTCTCTCCACCCATATTGATAAGCCCCGCCCCTGTTTGGATTTTTGTTTATTATTCGGCCCGGCTCGGTTTTCTGAAGCATTTTATCAAAAATCGGAGACCCTGCCTTTAACTACTGACAGAATGTACATGTGATATTTGAGTAACAGAGGTGAGGGGGTGAGTACTTCCATAATCAACAATAAACTCCTTAGATTAACGGATATACATTTAGACATTTTAAGTGGAGTTGGATCAGATTACACTGATGCATCACTAATTCTGGTGCTCATGTTTTTGCAGATTTTTAGAGATGATGGAAGCGCGTGCTAAAGGCCACAGATCTCCCACCGACGCTAACGGTCAGAGCCCCTCGTCAGGCTCACAGTCCCCTGTGGTCCCAGCCGGTGCCAGCTCAACAGGCAGCTCCAGCCCCGGCACTCCACAGCAACCCCCCGTCATCGGGCAGAACCCGCAGTTACCCTCCACCTCACCGCCTGTGGATGCTCAGATACCCGTCTCTCTTCCTCCAGCTTTCGTTCCGTCTCCGTCTCCTGCTCAGCAGCTGCAGAAACGCAGTTTTATCTCCAGGCTGTTTGGCTCCACTGCTGCCCCTGAGACACCCACTTCTGTCCTCGGTCAGTGTGTCTCTCTTACACACACACACACACACACACTTTCTTCACAGTTTCCTATTTCTACAGTTCCCATGAGACTCAATGCTCCAAGAAATAGAATAATTCAAAGGATTAGGACTCGTGAACATCATGAGTGGAGAATCACATGACTTTCTGTGGGTGTGGGAACTTTGTAACCTCCTCAGCATCAGCAGGACCTTAACAAAGATAACACTGTTTTTTTTTGTTGTTGTTGTTGTTGTTGTTTTTTTCCAGAAAAACATTGAATAAGTAGCTGTATATTTAAATCTTTTTAAATCTCCAATCGCGGTTCGTCTCTCTCATGTCACATGCGATTGTGTCGGATTCTTTGAGGATTCTGCAAACTAAGATTGAGTAAAATGATCATTGTACAGATTTAGTGTCTTATCGATCTTTATATCACTTGCGTAATTCTGAGTTTGTTCGGGTCGTTCGTTTAGAGACGGAGCCTGCCGCGTCACGGACCCCGGTCACGGTGCAGTGTGTGGACGACTTTGTGCCAGACGAAGGACTGGATAAGAGTTTCTTAGAAGACAGCGTCGCCTCCAGCGCCAAACACGGCATGAACATCCAGCCCCAGCCGACCGCGATGGACAGCGACAGGTACGGCACACGCGCTCTGTCTCTGTGGATTTAGGATCAAGAGAAATCTGACAACAATTTATTTCTCCATCCAAGGAGTGTGAAGCTAATAAATAAAAATCCCCACTTATTACCCGTATTCACCTCGGATGGAATTAAATCCATAATTATTTTGAATCGGGTTGAAATGTGGCATGATGGTTTCACAAGATACTAAAAAAAAATCTTCATGAATGCTGATTTGGTCAGATCTGATCGATCGGTCGATCTATTGATGATTCGTGTGGTACAATCAGTACACGTCGAACGCCAGGTCTGGGGCTGCTGTATCTCCGGTTTCCTCTGTAAGACCTCACATTAGGGTAAGGTTTGGACCCAAGACATGAGTAGCTTTCATTTCAGTGTAACTCCAGATGTTTACGTGACCGCCTTGAAAGTAAGATTTCAGTTTAAGTGATTTATTTATCTGAAGCCGCACCGTGTTTAGAATAAACAGCTTTTTAGGAAGTTAAGTGTGTACATGTTAAGTGTTTAGCATGACATCGTTGGCCTGATTGTAGACGCTTACACACTTAAAGTGAAACTGTAAAATCGAGTCGTTGATCAGAACGCTGGAGGTTTAAGACCCAGCAGAGCCAAACTGCCACTGTTGGGCCATTGAGTGAGGGTCTGACTGCCAATACTGGGCCCTTGAGCAAGGCTCTTACTCATCTGAGTGGTTGAGGGTTAAGGCGCTTGCTCGAGGGCCCAACGGTGGAAGTTTGTTGGGTCTGCTTCGTTCTGAGGATTTGAACTCACAACCTTCTGATTCTTCCCCAACGAATATTACTGTGAAACATCATCTGCTACTGCTACATTTACAGCATTTAGCAGATGCCTTTATCTCATTTACTCAACTCTCAGCAGTTGAGGGTTAAGGCACTTGCTCAAGGGCCCAGAATTGGAACGTTTTGATCAGTAGTCCAACGTTTTAACCACCAAGTCCCATTTTCCACTTTTTATGTCATGGTTCTTGTCTGTTGCCAGAAGAGTCTCTGCTCCATGTCAGTACAATCTGCACTTCAACCACCATCTCTTTTTATTTCTTCTGTCAGTGACGGAGAAGGAAGAGGAGGGAACCCCATGGTGGCAGGGTTTCAGGACGATCTGGACCCCGACGATGCTGCGCCCATGCAGCAGCCAAGATCCTCTGTCCCGAGTAATGATCTAAACATCACCTTATCCAGCGACGACGAAGAGACTGCAGCCAAACCTGTCGTGTCTAAAGATGAAGATCTGGATATCCAACTGGAAAGCCACCTGTAAGGATTATCAAACAAGGCTTCACTTTTCTTCACTAATCCTTGTTGCGTTAACTTTCACACTCTGTCTCTGTCCTCCTGCAGGGATGACTTCAGCTCTCTGGTGCTGGAGGAAAAACCCAATCCCGTAAAGTCCCTGCCTTCAGTTCAGCCTCCGATGATCACAGAGCCTTCGATCCTCACACCAACTCCTGTGCACGTCTCACACAATCCGCACACACACTCGCCTTCCAAGCGGGGGAAAGCGAAAGGGCCTCTTTCTCAGGGAGGCGAATCCTCCGATACGGACCCCGAGGCTCCAGTGGCTCAGCAGATGCTCTCCTTCGTTATGGACGACCCCGATTTCGAGAGCGAGGAGGACCTTGTGCAGAAAGACAAAAAGGTAAGAGACAACCTTCGGAAAACTTGAAGAGGATCGCTTTTAAAGCCGGTTTATGTTTTCCGCATCGAGGCGGAAATGAGCGGCGTGGAGTCATGTGACCAGTCATGAAACGTTATGATTCACACCTGAGCTGAAGATCTTAAATCTGACTGTTGGCAATTCTCTGAAAAAAAAAGGTATTCAGTTATAATTCTGTATCCTCACCGTTTTTTTCTTACCTTTCTTTCCCCGAAGGACGGCGTCCGTATCAGGTCCGACCTTCCAGACCTCTCGGACGACGAGCTCGTCCCTACCGAGCCGCTAAAATCCACCGGACTCTCCTTCAAACACAAGAACGAAAGCGACCTTTTCGGCCTGGGCTTCGAGGAGAAAAGCGTTAAGAGCAAAGAGAGCAGCGACGAACAAGACGGTGAGTCCTTCCTCTAGCGCTACATTCTCATTTTTGTTTTTTTAAATTTCTACCTCGTATGAAGTGGAAACTGTAAAAAGAGTCAGTTCTTGTCTCTTGTTTTTTATCTTTTTTTTTTTTTTTTTTTGCAGAAAAAGAAAGCAAGCACTCCACAAAAGAAAAGAAGAAAAAGAAGAAGAAGAGTAAAGAGGTGAAAAGAATCATATGTCTGTGTTGTTTTTATGCGTCAGATTGTGGATATAAATAGTAACTGATTTTTTTTTTCCTTTTCAATTTTATTTTATTTATTTAATTTAAAAAAGCAATCAACAAACTGATTCATGCATTTTTAGATATATATCAGGTGAAGGTTAAGAGTTTGGGGAAAATGCGCTGCGTCGTTATTTAATTAAAGATTAATGTACACTAGATAAAGACCAATTTTACTGATTATCAAACTTGTTACTGTTAAAGCACTTTTATTTCTGGTTTAATCTAGTAAAAAAAAAACACAAGAAAAAAAACGAATGTGATCCGTGCTCATGTTTGTATCTGTAATATTATTTTAATTTATTCTATTCTTAATTTATGTTTGTATAATAATTAATCTAGATTGTATATTAACTTAATTACACATTTACACTAATGTTTATTTATCATTTTTCGTCATTTACTTATTTATTTTAATTTAATTTTATTTATTTATTCACTTTAAACCCTATGTTATCATTCTAATTTTAAATCCTGGGAAGAGGAACGTTTCACACTTGCAACATAACCCAGGATTCTGAGTGTTCGTGTTTGGATTCAAAAATCAGTCATATTGATTTCATATTGTTTCATTTTAGCACATTTTCATTTGTCAGAAATTATAAAATGGGTGTTTTTTTTGTATCAGTAGATACAGTACTGTGCAAAAGTTTTAGGCAGGTGTGAAAAAATGCTGTAAACAAAGAATGCTTTCAAAAATGAAAGGGTTAAACATTTATGTTCATAAATGAACAAAATGCAGTGAATGAACAAAAGAGAAATCCCAGACACACTCGATGATGTCGAGATCAGGGCTCTGTGGGGGCCGTGCCATCACTTCATGTTGGTTTGAAGGCAAAAGGTAGTAACACCAAATATTGATTTGATTAATGCCCCTTTTCCACCGAGGCAGTTCGAGTGCAGGTTCGGAGCCTAATTTAGAACCAGTTCTTTCTGTTCCGACCGCCAAAGCACCGACTCCGAACCAGGAAAAGTGGTTCTTAAGTAGCACCAAAACGTCGCTGGTCTAGACTTAAGAACCGCTTGCGTCAGGAGCTGTGGGCGGGGCTACTGTTAGCGTATTTGATAATGTACCTTAAGTTTACTAATGTTTAATACACTTTTACTTTACCGCAATATGATACATTATCAGCACACATGATAATAGGTAGCTACATGCTAAGGCTAATTTTTTTCTGTGTTACCGATAAAATAACGTTATGTACTTTATCGATTACAGCCTCCGTTTATACAGATTACACGGAGCCGCACGTACACGTTTTATTCTCCGCGTTTGGATGCCGATGTAGGTTCACAAAGCCATGAGCATTAACAGTAAAGCAACATCCGCCGTTGTTGTTGTGTTTGTGTTTGCGCTGCTGCGCTAACGTCGCTGTGTAACGTGACACGTATACAGTGACGTCACACTCGGCGCTGTGATGCTCTCTAGCCGGTGGAAAGGCAAACCGGTTCTTAGAAGGTTCGCCAGTGGAACCAACTTTGAACCAGCACCAGCACTAGCTCTGAACCAGCACCCGGTTCTTTCCGGTGGAAAAGGGGCATCAGATTTTTCTTTTGTTTGCTCACTTTGCATTTTGTAAATTGACAGAAATAAACACTCATTATTTATATCTCTGAAAGCGTTCTTTGACTACAGCATTTTTAACATCGACAATAGTGTCCCTTTATGTCCTTGAGGTTTGTATGACCTTGTTGTTCACGTCCTGCTTCGCAGGATGAGGAGAAAAGCATGAAGAAGAAGAAACACAAGAAGAAGGAGCGTGAGGAACCAGAAGGAGCCGGAGACGAGAAAGAGAAGAAAAAGAAAAAGTCCCGGAGCAGGAAAGCAGGAGATCTGGATGATCTGGAGGCCTTCCTGGCTGGAGGAGCAGCATCAGAAAAGAGAGAGGAAGGCGACTATGAGGAGCTCTAGAGGATGAAGCACGGCGGATTTCTTTCTTTTTTTTTTTTTTTTTTTTAATAAAACCTGCACTTCTGGTCTCGACATGTCATCGGCATATCAGCAGCGCAGTTCTCAACCTGGTCTGGTGTGTGGTGTGTGTTAAACAGTGAGATGATGTTAAAAGCCACTCTCGGGCTCTCGTGTATCATTTCCACCACGGAGGGGGGGGGAGAGAACAGACTCCCGTCACTCCGGCTGCAATAAGTGGAGAAGCCGTCGAGATCTCCTGCATCCTGCATCAAACTTTTTTCCAGGGTGAAGAATCGACTGGCTACTTGCTTTCTACTGTATCTGCCTTTTTCTGTTTTTCTTTTTTCCATGTCCACTCCAGAAGTGAATCATTCGCCATTGATTTAGTAGCTGTTTTTTTTTTTTTGTAGGCGTGTGCTGATAATACAGGGGTTTAGGCATATTTCACAATATTGTTGACTTCATTCTTTGCAAATTATGCAAACTCGTGTATGTGGTCATTCCGAGAGATTCGCGTAGGCTTAGTTCCTCACAAATTCAAAATAATGCTTTCAAAGGAAATTAAGTAATTAACGTTATTTACCGCATTAGCTAACGATCAGACCTTTAGCCGGAACGAACCAGAAATCGGACAAAACCAACCAGGAAGGAAGGAATCGAAAGCTTAAAGCACGGTGTTCTAGGAACATAATCAATGCACCGATTTAGATTTAAAAGTAAAGCGGTCTTAACATCGAGTCCTGAGGTACACCTGCTGTTTCCTACACACGTTCTACTGACATTTCTGTTAAGTGTTGCATTTTAGCATGACAAATTACAGCGTAATACTAAGTCATACTGCGGTTACACTTATGGTAAATTTCCAACCTCTGATTAGGACAAATTTATGAAAACATCACCTCGGTTTGGAAATTGAAATGGCTCCTCGGGGCATCAGCTTTAAATGACTGTTAACTTTAACACCTTAACTTGAACTATTAACACCTTAATTTTCCTGTTTTGAGGGGCTAACGTTGCTATGTCGCTCACAATAACACTGTAACGTTGCTGGCGAGATTTTCGCTAACATAAACAACCATCAAAACATCGACGTTTTCTCTTTCTTTTATGTTATATTGAATGCGTCGTTACTACGTGCTTGAATATCAAACATGCAAAGCATTTTCCAAAAATTACACGTAAATTTTGTAATTTTTTTTTTTATTATTATTTCATTCGATAAATCCTAACTAGCGACGACAACATTGTGAAAATATCAGGAGCTAAAGCGTAATATCGGCACGTGCCTACTCGATCATAAACGCATGACTCTTCCGGTCGGTGTTCATGCATGGCTTAGCGTTCTTTACTTACATTTAGTTTTGGTGTATAATGTACGTGACGTGTGCTGTGTACTGTACTTTCTTGCCTGTGTATTTTGTTTCTCCATTTTCCAAAAAGACGTTCTTGTAGATTTCATTTGGAATGATATGGACTTGCGAGGATTTATTATTATTATTATTTTTTTTAAAAATGTGATTCTCTGCTACTGGTTACTGCTAAAATTATTGGAAACCTAAACCTGTTTTATAGGAATAGTTCAGCCAAAAATGCTAAAAATGTACAAAAAATAAAACACCTTTACTTCAGATCATCGCTAGTCGATCAGCCAGGAGAAAATTAGCTTAAATTCTTTAGATTTGCGCTGTCCTGGCTAACAAGTAATGAAAGAAAAATCGCACACAAAGTAACTCATATCACAGCTAATAAATAATTAACGGTGGTCTGATTTTGGAACGGATCGACATCAAGATACGACGACTAGCTACAAATGTATTTCGATTTTATTTTAGTAATCGTGTGACGCGGTAGCTCGAAGTAGCTTCTCTTATTTGTTATCGATGTTGCAAAACTAAAAAAAAAATAAATTTCTTCAGACGTTTTTGGCTGAACTTTGTTCAGAATTTGCTCGGCTCTCAGGTCGGTCAGCATTCTGAAATATATGTGGAGGTATTTCAGACATCCGGGCCACGGTCAAGTCAAGTCAAGTCAACTGCACTACCTGTATATAAATATGTTTTTAGTCACTAACGGTCGAGTCTAACGGGAATTCTTTGTACTACCAAACACCATAACAAACAAGTCAGAAAGGATACGAGACGTTAAATAGTCCCATCCTTTGGTGAGACATCAAACCGAGAGACGTTTTCTCCGTCGGCTCGGTCGTAGTCGATCAGCCGACATGCGTTTCGTTTTACTAACGGCTTTATTTCCTATTTCTTAATTTACATCGTTATGTCCAAACATTTTTCGCCCACGGTGACATTTTGTTTATGTTTAAAAGATGAAAATAATGCTGAATCGTCATGGTTACAGTTGTGGAATTTGTGTGTTGAGCTGCACCGCTAGTCAGTCTGAGCTAATTCCTGAAATCTTTTGTTACACAGACACATTTACTCCGTCACCTGTGCGTTAATTCGTAACACCCGATACTAAGTCAGTCAACAGCGCAAAGTGGATCCGTTTGATTCTGAACGATTTGCATTGAATGACAGGTCGATTGTACATTTATATGTAATTTGAAGGTTTATCATGCCAGTTTGTTTATCACGCATAGTTCACACACTCTGTGTCTTTCTGTATACCGGGATGATTAAAGATCACTTCCGCTAGATGGCACCAGATTTCAAAATCCAACTTAAATTCTAACATTTAAACCGTTCGACCAACTGTTTCCTTTTCCATCTCTCCTCCGTCGTCATGAACCGTGTCTTTAATCCGAACATCTCGACTTACAGTTCAAAAGCGTTTGATAAAGCAGGAAATAAAACGTGTGGACGCGTGTCGGCTCATCCGCTAGATTCGAGTGGATTTAATATAGGGGTTTATTTTTATTATACCGTTAAACCTCTTGCCCTCCGTAGCTGCTTCAGAGAAGGTCTGAAAATGACCACTGTGGATTAAATCATCATCACGTAGGTAGGAAAGAAGTGTGAGATCTTTCAGAAACACTGCAGTTCCAAAGACATTTACATTTCAGATTTGATGTGGTGATGTGAGTTTTGCTTTTTCTGATTCTCAGAAACATTCTGCATCACTGAGGACCAGTGGAGACACTTATTATTATTATTATTATTATTATTATTATTATTATTGTTGTTATTGCTTTACTCCCTTAATGCTTGAGACCAAACCTTGGTAAGTGCAATGAATGTTTCATCTTTTTTTCTCTCTCTCTTGTGCTCTCTCTCTCTCTCTCTCTCTCCCTCTCTCTCTCTCTCTCTCTCTCTCTCTCTCTCTCTCTCTCTCTCTCTCTCTCTCTTTTTTTTTTCATTGTTTTCTTTGCAATGTTTTTGTGATGATTTTTTTTGGAACACTCCAAGAGACTCAAGAAAGAAAACTGTGCATAATGAATTGAATTGAAAACGACAGACACGCACACAGCTTTGGCTTTCGTAAGAAACAGCACTTTTGAACAGACCCACACTCACGACTGGCTTCCTGTCCGAATTCATACGACGTTAAACTGTGTGCGAAAACAAAACACAAATATAGCACGGACTTTCCTCCATCAAGCCTTGCTTCCAGGTCCTTTATTTATTTTTTTGTTACTGCTTTCACACACACACACACACACACACACACACACACACACACACACACACACAGTGGTGTGCAAATGTTTTAATCAATTAGAAGTTACAAGGCACTGCATCATGCTGTGTCTAAAAGTAGACCAGAGAAAGAAAGGAAAAAATATTTTATTGTAATTTCTAACAGCTTGGACAAGAGATACTGTTTAATTCTTATTTATTTATTCATTTAATTTTATTTATTTCCTCAGTTCGAACCTTCACAACAGTACTGTTACATTTAGTCCAAAAAAAAACAACTTACATGTTAGGTAAAAGAAACCTGGGGGGTGCTTAGACTTTAGATCAGATTTGGGACATTAATACATTTTTAATGAGCTTTCCGAATACTTTCTGTTTTATTGAATTCAGTGTTTCGTCTGAGATATTTGAAGCTTGTGGCTCTCTACAAGCTGACCGGGCAGACTGCTCTCTAACTACTCTTTACAACCGTGATGAGCAGAATAGCATGTCCGAACCAAGTGATTCAGCAGATACAGGATAGCGGGAAACTGTCCGGATTGTGTTACTCAAGCTGAGAGCAGGAACTGGACGGTTAAAATATGTCACTTCAGATATGACAGTCCTCTGCTTTTGAAGCTCAAGTCGAGCTTTAGTCGTTCCTCAGATGCTTTTCTGCTCAAAAACTAATTTCTAATCTTCCTGTTGGTTCAGACTCTGATCGTCAAAGCGTTTACACCCCCACAGAACTGACACATGCTGGATTTTAGTTTTCTGTTTAAAGTGGAGAGATTTGTGTGTGAAACTATCAGGAAATCAGCAGTGTACAAAATGCTGAAATACTGAAAAAGCAAGAACAACACCACAGTCAAGTTACTGTGATTACACACAAACACAAACACATATTTTTTCACATATTTGTGCGTAAAGCTTGAAATCTTAAGTTTAGTACCGGTCTAAATAAATCTTCTCCACAACGTCTCTCTGGACACTTGCATATCACTTTACTCCTGAAACGAAAGAACAGTTACAAATTCGATTAAACCTCTCAATTTGTGTGTGTGTGTGTGTGTGTGTGTGTGTGTGTGTGTGTGTGTGATAATCTTACACACTTCTATGTTATTTATTTATTTTGAAAAAAATAAATAAATAACATAAAATGCTTATGAAATTGAAAATGGCAGAAACAATTTGAACTCAAAAAAGTGTTGATTTTTGAAGTGAAAATTAACGAACACGTCTGTAGCACAAACTGTTTTTAAGCAAACAAATAAGAGGAGCTTTGTTGAGTCTCAGCAAAGAGATTTGAAGAGACGATCTTTGACCTCCTGGATGGAAACACGTCCAGTAAATTAAATTCGTTTTTGTTCACGACAGGCACTTATTTCTAGGGATTTCAGTACAGCGTAACAGATATTGCGTCATCAGGTAGGCGTGGCCTATTTGATAATCTAACCCTAACCATAACCGTAGTTTTTGGTTGTTTATTTGTTTTCTAAAATAAATCAACCTGTATGACTGTTTTGTCCTTCGTTAGTATGCTGTTTTTTGTTTTTTGAAAGAAGGCGTTTTTCCAAGACCTCCAGAAACACGCCCACTTTTACGTCGTGGTAACGAAACCCCTGGAATTTAGTGCCTGCCCTTTTGTTCACACCGGGGAGGGTGCACAAACTTTTGCACACACTACAATTTTTTATTGATTCATTTTCAGCATTCAACTGTATTAATATCTGCAGATTTTTATTTATTTATTTATTGCAATTAGTGTGTTTATTTCTTTTCACTTCAAAAAGCAACAAAACATGCACATTGGTATGGGGGGGCAGAATTTTTGCACATGACCGTCAGGTTTATTAAGACTTCTGATTTTATGTATAGTACTTTCGGTATATCTCTAACGTAAATTTGAAATTATCGTAAAATATCTGATGAGTGTAAACTTAGGAAGACGTGTATCTTAAATGCAGAGGAGTCAGGAGACAGAATTTACCTTCGGCTTTCTCCCTGCAAAAGAAGGGAAACAAGATCGTGAGAAACAAAATTATGTCGGTCCAGACGTCAGAGCAACGTGGTTTTTGTGGTTTTGATATTTTAGCTAAAGCAGTTCCTGTTCATTGCGACACTCACAGCTGCAGAACACATGGGTTGAGATCACAGCCACCAGGAGCAGGCTGAAGAGCAGATAGCGCAGAATCGCCCAGATGAAATCCATCGAATCTGTGAAAGAAATCCAACATGTGCTGTGAAGACAAAGCTAGAAACTTTACTCGGAAATCGGATCGTCACTGGAAATCTCGCAGAATCTCTAGTGCGACATTCAATATGAATCTTTATGATAAAGATTGCTTTCAGATCAGAGAAAATGCTACTACTGCTTTTACAAACTGGGAAATTTGTCAGCGTTTTCATTTTTACTTTAAACTTTTAATATTATTTTTACTAAAGCTTACAAAGCAGTGTTTTAAAAATTAAAACATTTTTGTAGTAAGAATCAAACGAACAAAAAAACTCCAAATAATTTCATTGCATCGAACAAGAAGTGACTATTTATTTGTAATATTTTATTTTATTATTAACATAAATATTGTGCTTGTAGTCTACAAACTACAACCTTTTGTGTTTAGTTTTTTAAATAATTTTTTTATATTACAACTAGTTTTAATCTACAAACTAGTATTTAATTTTTTTTGTTTATATATATATATATATATATATATATATATATATAAAATAGTTTTTTAAATAGTTTTTTTAATATTAATTATTTATTAGCAATTTCGATCCATTTACTTTTAAATTATTGGCAATATGTTTTAGAACAATGTCTATTAATCAGTCTTTTTTTAATGTTATTTGTATAATAATTATAAAGATCACCAAAAATCCCCTCAATTTTAAGTGCCATAGATGTAGTTTTAATTTTGTTTTAATCTCAAAATCTTTTACTTGATCAAAATAAACCACAAAGGAGTAAAGATTCAAACCACCTGATCAAAATCTTTAAAAGTCTTTTTTTATATCATCGCTTCACTTTAGGGCAGTTTTAAAGTGATTAAGTAAAATAATTTCTAGAAAAAGGATTTAAAAATAATTCTGAAAGTATTTTGTAGGAATTTATAAAACAAGATTAACTGCTTTTTAAAGAGGCAGAGATCAGGACATTGTGAGGTAAGGAAGAAAAAGCGACACTCAAAATAGAAAATATAGAATATAAAATTATAATCTGTGATTTTTTTTTACATAAATTTTAATGTTGGGGTGTTAAAACTGTAAATAAAATTGGAATTATATATTAATTAATTTTCTATTTCTATTTCTATTTTTTTCTATTATGCTTATTTAGTTATTGATTCTTTACATTCTAACCTTTTATTTGTTTTTATTAACATTTTAATTAATTAAATCTAATTAATATTTATGGACATAATTTACGGTTAGATTTTACTAACTTAACATTTGATGTTTGAATTGGGATGAATAAAATTGATTATTCTAACCTTGAATTTATTTGACAAACTTTTCTTGAAAAAAAAGTCTGCTTTTTTTTATTTATGTGACTGTAACATTATTGTGCATTTAATAATTCTCTATAAACCCCAACCAAGGAATGCTGAATATCATTATTATTACTGTTATTATTATTATTATTGTTGTTGTTGTTGTTGTTGTTGTTAATAATAATAACAACAACAACAATAATAATAATAATAGTATTATTGTTGTACTTTATTATCATTATTATTATTATTATTATTATTATTATTATTACTATTATTATTTTACTTTATTATTATTCATTTTTTAAAGAATATTATTTTGTCTCTAGAAGGGATTTCAATACAAAAATAATTTTATTTGTTAGTTTTTGTTTATTTATTCATTCATTTTAGGAGCAATGTAAGATTTTAGGTCTATTTACCTATTTTAATAATTATTAATAAAAATTGGATCGTTAATAATTTTGTAATGATAAACGAAAGCCACGTGACTCGGAGCAGACTCACTGCGGAGCTCTTTCTCGGCCAGTCTGATGATGTAGCTGCCGTTCTTGAGGCCGCACCAGTAAACACCGTCCCCCTGAGGCAGACTCGTCACAGACACGGTGAAAGCCGTGCCGTTGTCCGTCACGTCCAGATGCCCGTTCTCCAGCTCCATGTTTCCTGGCATGAAGGACAAACCCGTGCAGCATTTGGTATCCGTCGTGTCCCTTTTACACCAAACTCTCTGCAGGTTTTTATTGTTTGAGTTGTAGGGACACACCAGCGTCTGCTCAGCGTGACACTGGAACATGACTGCGGAGAAGAAAACAGTGTCACTTTAATCCAGCAGATTTAAAGAAATCTGTAAATTCAGGATATAAATTGATTTGATATTGATCCCTAACGAGCAAGCCAGAGATGACGGCGGTGAGAAAAGAACTCCCCGAGACGACATGAGGAAGAAACCTTGAGAGGAACCTCATCTTCATCAAGGTGACACTAAAGAGTGTGATTATTAATCCTTTCCCTTCTATAACAAGACTGTAGAATATACTGTATGGTCAAAAAGCCGTTCATTCTAGCTAATAAAATAAAGTCTCACTTTCTCTTGTTGACGTTCTGAACTGTTTACTGATGAAGCAAAACTGTTCAGGTCATCAACTGAAGTCCAAAACCATCTTCCTGGTTTCTAAGTGCTAATGTTCTTCCTCAACGATCTCGTATATCTCCACACTGTCCATGTTGAAGATCATCATCAGGAGCAGCGAGTGGTTTCCAGGTGATTAAGTAGAAGTGTGATGATGATGGAGAGAGTTACGGAATAGGTGTGAAGAGATGTTCTGAACTTCTCTTCTTATGAATGAATGAGTGAGAAACATCTACATCTTCTTTTCCATCTCTTTCCTTTTTTTTCTCTGTGCCATTTACTTCAATATCCTTCGCTTTCTGCCTCTTTCCTTTCTTCAAATTCCCTTTATTTTTATAACCACTTTTTTCCCCTTTTTCATCATTTCTCTTTTCCTTTGTATTTTCAGTTCCTTTCTTTTTCCATTTAGACTTTTAATTCTATTCCTTCCATTTACATATTTCTCGTTTCTTTACCTTTACTTATCCTTTCTTTTTTTTGTTTTCCTATTTCTTTAAATCCCTTCCAATGTTATTTAATTTTTTCTTGTCTGTCTGTCTGTCTGTCTGTCTGTCTGTCTGTCTGTCTGTCTGTCTGTGTCTGTCTATCCGTCTGTCTGTCTGTCTGTCTGTCTGTTTGTATGTGTTTTTCCCCTCAAATGAAGATTATACTAAGCTGTAGAGTTTTGTTTTTTTGTTTGTTTGTTTGTTTTTAAAAGCATCAAAAAGAAAAAAACAAAAATCCATAAAATGGCTTTGTGATAACAAACAAACAAACAAACAAACAAACAAACAAACATAAATGTGAAGGGGTGGTGGTGCTGGTCATCTTATTAAATGTTAATTACGGTTTCTCTCTCTCTCTCTCTCTCTCTCTCTCTCTCTCTCTCTCTCTCACACACACACACACACACACACACACACACACACACACACACAAAATGTCTAAAATGATCTACTTCCTCATCATGAATGCAGTCAACCTTCCACAACGATTAATTACATGACCACATCTGGACACATCTGAACTTTTTCTTTATTAAATATATTTTCTTTAAAGAACGAATTCTTACTCCTTACAAATAAAGCATTAACAGAAGCTCAAGCATTAGAATTATTTATTTAATAAACCTCTACGCTCCACATCCCTGATTCTATCCTGTACATTTAAAAATAACTTTATTCCATTGTATTTTAGTTTATTATATTTTATTTCCATGACGCTACACTTTCATCTGTAATAATGATGATAACAATATCGATGATTTCCTTACTTTTAATAATAATAATAATGATTTATAAAAGACATTTATTTGTAGTACTTTTTTTTATACTGTTGTTCTCTTACCTGCAGAGATGAAGATCAGTGTAGATGTTAACAGGAACATTTTCCTTGCTGGATAAAACAACACACACACGCACACACACACGCACACGCACAATCACACACACACGGAAAAGGCTCTAAAGTGAAATGGTCTGCTCTTGGCTAAGCACGGTTAGGAAATGAACATGACAGGAAGTTGCCACAGCCTTAGAACCTTGCAGTGTTTCTTCCTTGTTTAACATTAGCGTTATCGATGACCTGCTGTGGAGCTTGACTACAAAACAAAACTATCTCTTAGCAAGTCAGGGTATCAGGGTTAAAAGGACCGTTTGCTAACTTTCCTCATTAGATGATTATTTTCATTATTATTTTAGGAGTTTATGTATTCGGGATGTATTTACTTATTTATTCGAAAGCAATCTGATTCAATATTTCAGTGCAAGTTGAATTTTGTGGTCTGTTTAAGATAGAATTATTTCGTGTTGCTGCTTTTGGTTCCATCAATGAATTTATTAATACACAATATGTGCCATGTGGTAGATTGGGAGTTTGAACCCCCGGTCCACCGAGCTGCCGGATTCTGGGCTCCCGAACGAGGCCCTTAACCTTCGATTGCTCGTGTATAAAATCTAAATTTTCTGTGTCACAACATGGCCGGAAGTTTGTGTTCGCCTGATCGTCACACTGTTTATCCAAAATGCAGAACTGTACAGAACATCTCTTTAAATTCATTGCATGACAATGAACCTGTGCACAAAGCACTCATAGGTTGTGCAAGAGAAGGTTGGACTAGAAGAATGAGAGTGTTCTGTACAGAGCTCTGACTCAGTCTCAACCACTTTGGGTTGAATTGAAACTGGAGCTTTAGATTAGATTAGATTAGATTAGATTAGATTAGATTCAACTTTAATGTCATTGTGCAAAGGACATGTACAGAGCCGATGAAATGCAGTTAGCATCTAACCAGAAGTGCATAGATGGCTGATTTACAAGTGGCAGTGTAATAAATAAGGGTATGAGGTTTTACAGAAGGTGACAGAATAAAACAGAATAAATATGGATGGACACACAGAAGTGTAATGATAATTTTTGGGTGGTGCAAGCATGCATGATTTTAAAGTGGCGCAAAATAGTGCAAAACACAGAAGAAAAAGTGACAGTACAATGGTGATTATTAACACCGTATCAGCTGTTCAGGGCAGAAACAGCCACGGGAAAGAAGCTATTTTTCAGTCTATTTGTAGCTTTAGATTAGATTAGATTAGATTAGATTCAACTTTATTGTCATTGTGCAAGGGACATGTACAGAGCCAATGAAATGCAGTTAGCATCTAACCAGAAGTGCATAGATGGCTGATTTACAAGTGGCAGTGTAATAAATAAGGGTATGAGGTTTTACAGAAGGTGTAGTAATATGTACATATAACTGAATAAGGGTAAATATAGTGTGGTTATTATATAAGTATGATACAGTATGAAGTGGTATGACTGATACAGCTGTACAAAAGGAATGTCATTATGAATATATACATCTATATCTATATATCTTTATCTCTCTCTCTCTCTCTCTCTCTCTATATATATATATATATATATACATATACATATACATATACATATACACACAGAATAAACAGAATGGATGGATGGACACAGAAGTGTAATGATAATTTTTGGGTGGTGCAAGCATGCATGATTTTAAAGTGGTGCAAAATAGTGCAAAACACAGAAGAAAAAGTGTCAGTGCAGTGGTGATTATTAACACCGTATCAGCTGTTCAGTGCAGAAACAGCCAC
>NC_062526.1:3136328-3153828 GCF_022655615.1 Tachysurus fulvidraco
TCTGGAGTTCGACGATGAGGGCGGCGACGGTAAACCTTTACCACTGACACGAGCTGTTAACATTTTACTTGGTTAAGGAGAGAATTTAAAGTGGGAAGCATTTCAGTTGAAAACATTTTGCTATTTTAGTTTCTACACCACACACTTTCACCTGTACACGCTTTCATACGTGTTCAGGTCTTTAGTGATGCAGTTTGATTTTCAGTCATTAATACACACTTTATACGTTTTTATTTTTTACACGTTTAAATAAAAAAAACCCTCAGGATTCGTATTTGAAGGTTTTTTTAATCAGACTTTTATCTCTGATTTTAATGCGGCAGTAAAATCAGATCAAGCAAAAGTCTGATGCTGAAGTTTAGTGAAGAAGTAAGTCATGTAGAGCACAGAAGATTATTCACACCATCCTGAACCTGAACTGATATAACTGGTGTGTGTGTGTGTGTGTGTCTGTCTGCCTGTCTGTCTGCCTGTCTGTCTGCCTGTCTGTCTGCCTGTCTGTCTGCCTGTCTGTCTGCCTGTCTGTGTGTGTGTCTGTGTGTGTGTCTGTGTGTGTGTGTCTGTCTGCCTGCCTGCCTGCCTGTCTGTGTGTGTGTCTGTGTGTGTGTCTGTGTGTGTGTCTGTGTGTGTGTGTCTGTCTGCCTGCCTGCCTGTCTGTGTGTGTCTGTGTGTGTGTCTGTCTGCCTGCCTGCCTGTCTGTGTGTGTGTGTCTGTGTGTGTGTGTGTGTGTGTCTGTCTGCCTGTCTGTCTGCCTGCCTGTCTGTGTGTGTGTGTGTGTGTGTGTGTGTCTGTCTGCCTGCCTGCCTGCCTGTCTGTGTGTGTGTCTGTGTGTGTGTGTCTGTCTGTCTGCCTTTGTATGTCTGTGTGCCTCTGTGTGTGCCTCTGTGTGTGTCTGTCTGCCTGTCTGCTTGTCTGTCTGCTTGTCTGTCTGTCTGCCTGTCTGTCTGCCTGTCTGTGTGTGCGCGTGTGTGTGCGTGCGCGTGTGTGCGTGCGCGTGTGTGCGTGCGCGTGTGTGCGTGCGCGTGTGTGCGTGCGCGTGTGTGCGTGCGCGTGTGTGCGTGTGCGTGTGTGTGCGTGTGTGTGTGTGTGTGTGTGTGTCCATCTCAGGCGTCAGCTCCCATATGGATGATGAGTACAAGTGGGCCGGTGTAGAAGACCCTAAAGTCATGGTGACGACATCCAGAGATCCGAGCTCTAGACTCAAGATGTTTGCCAAGGTGATTTATTGTATTACTGCAACATTTGTTTAAGACACATTCTCACCTCACGCATCATGTATAAAAACCTGTGCTTGTTAACCACAGGAAGTGAAGCTGATATTCCCAGGGGCCCAGCGCATGAACAGAGGAAACCATGAAGTTGACACCCTGGTGCATGCGTGCAAGGCCAACAGCGTGACAGATCTGGTGATAGTTCACGAGACCAGAGGACAGCCAGGTACGGTCACTAAAATCCTCGTCCTGCGTGACGGTATTTGCCTTCGCTCTGAGCGTCCGAGTGTCTTTCTGTTCCTGCAGACGGTCTCATCGTGTGTCACTTGCCTTTCGGACCGACGGCGTATTTCACTCTGTACAACGTGGTGATGAGACACGACGTCCCGGACATCGGCACCATGTCCGAAGCCTTCCCCCACCTCATCTTTCACAACTTCACCTCTCGCCTCGGCAGACGGGTGAGTCACGCAGGAAGACGACGTCAATCGAAGATAAACAAAAATAATCAGTTCCTCTGCGTTTCAAATGAAACAGTCTGACGTGCATGATTTTTTTAATTTTTTTTCCATTTAACAACACCGGTTATATTATCTGTACATGTAGAGTCAACACTCCCACCTATACAGGCTCCTATGTTCAGTGTTACTACGGAAACGGTGCAATAAACGTACGATTAGTAGCTGCATTTCAGTCACAGCCGTTGTTATAGAAATGCAGCTACTAATCGTACGTTTTTTTTTAACTCTTTATGGTATCTTTGACCTTTATAGTGTGTCGTGAAACAAGCCTCGTTCCCTCTTACCTTCTAGCAGGCATGAACATTATTTGTGTCATCATTCTTGTTTTTTTTTTCCCTCTCTTGGTGTTAATGAGTTATAAACGCAGCTCGTGACGCTTTCGTATCTGGATGTCGTTGTTTGCTTAACATTCTCACAGACACCTTTTATCCATTCACAGAACTGTGTTTCATCTTCAAAACGTTCATATTACAGCTAAATGTATTCGATATGAATAATAAATTTGAGCTTTTTTTTTTAAACTCATTTATTTTTTTTGGACAAACGTCAGAAATGTCATGGCTGGAAATGCAGTGCTGTGGCGTATCAGCACCATCTAGTGGTCAACATGTGCATTGCGTTTGCGTCTTGGATTAAAAATATGTCCAGTATGTTCCCATATTTGAGTTATAAAAAAAGTTTCAGGTTGATGGTACACAAAGTCTTTAACCTAGTGAGCCAGTGTTAATGTTTTTTAGCGATAGAGATTTAAAAGCACTTTTGCACACCGCTTTGGAAAAGGATGCCCGCCAAGTGCAGCATATCGTGTGTGTGTGAGTGTGTGAGTGAGTGTGTGAGTGAGTGTGTGAGTGAGTGAGTGTGTGTGAGTGAGTGTGTGTGAGTGAGTGTGTGTGAGTGAGTGTGTGTGAGTGAGTGTGTGTGAGTGAGTGTGTGTGAGTGAGTGTGTGTGAGTGAGTGTGAGTGAGTGTGTGTGTGTGAGTGAGTGTGTGTGTGTGAGTGAGTGTGTGTGTGTGAGTGAGTGTGTGTGTGTGAGTGAGTGTGAGTGAGTGAGTGTGTGAGTGAGTGTGAGTGAGTGAGTGTGTGAGTGAGTGTGTGAGTGAGTGTGTGAGTGAGTGTGTGAGTGAGTGTGTGAGTGTGCGTGTGTGGCGTGAGTGGTGTGAGTGCGTGTGTGTGTGAGTGTGTGGGTGGTGTGTGTGCGTGAGTGTGTGTGTTGTGTGTGTGCTGTGTGTGTGAAGTGGTGTGTGTGGTGTTGAGTGTGTGCGTGAGTGTGTGTGAGTGAGTGTGTGTGAGTGAGTGTGTGTGAGTGAGTGTGTGTGTGTGTGTGTGTGTGAGTGAGTGTGTGTGTGTGTGTGTGTGTGTGTGTGGAGAAGCCTGATGGTCCACTGGATTTACCAAACCTCAGTCCCATAGTTTTACTATACAGAATCAGACATCATGGGAATTGTTCCTGGAAACAGAAGGTGCTGATGTTTGTACATGCAGCTTATTTTCCATCCCAGACATTTATCATGAAATATTTGTGTGCTTGTTTATTTGAAGCTCATGGGCTTTTATCTCCCTCCACATTCAGGTGTCCAACATCCTCAAGTACCTGTTTCCGGTTCCTAAAGACGACAGCAAACGTGTTATTACATTCGCCAATCAAGATGATTACATCTCCTTCAGGTGGCTCCATTCAGTCTTTTACTCTTAGGCTGTCGTGTGATCATTTGGGTTGAACAAGCGTGATTGCGTCCTCTTATGTAGCATGTTTTAGGGGCCAAGCACAAAAAAGTCACTGAGCAAAGATTGATGGAGTTTTTACATATTGACCAAAATTTTGTATTTTCAACTTGAGAGGTTTAGTGAAAGCAGGAATTGAGGCAGCGTCTCAGCAATCGCGTGACATTTTGTCCCCAAATCCTGAAGCGCTTAAAGCTTCTGTTCTTCCTTCGTCAGTAAGGGGTTGGGCCAGAAAGTGCTCGGACCCCTTAATTGCTGCTGATTATGACCCTTTGCACAATAAACACATTTCTGTTGCTTTGTGCGTTACAGGCATCACGTTTACAAGAAAACCAACCACAAGAACGTCGAGCTGACCGAAGTCGGACCCCGTTTTGAAATGAAACGTGAGTGACTTGTTAATTGGCCCCCGGAACAGATAATTAAATCATAACACAATTTCTATCACTTCTAGTTCAATTGTATTTCCTTTTTAAAATGTTTTTCAGGCCGATCAATCTAACTAAGATCATTTCCTGAAAATTCTCTGTTGTGCTTTAAGATTTATTTATTTATTTTTTTCCATACTGACATTCACAACACGTATTTTATCCAACATATTTTTGTATATCGACAGACTTGTGTTTGATTTTTATATCGAAGCGTACTGTATAAAGACAGTGTAGCCATGATGAAGGTCACATGACCATCTTCGCCGACCTGGGAACACCAAACAGAGACACAAATAGCAATGACGTCTGAGCTTTTGTCTTTTCCGTCTTTTCCTCAGTGTACATGATCAAGCTGGGCACTCTGGAGAACGAGAGCACGGCGGAGGTGGAGTGGCGTCATCACGCCTACACGCGCACCGCCAAAAAGAGAAAGAGTTTAAGTGTGCAGTAAAACACACATCCGGAGCGATGCTGGATAAAGACTCCATGTGGGTTTATCGCTCTGCTTTTTTTACAGATTATCTAAATGTTAAGATCTGTGTGTGGAGGCAGTATGAGTGTGTAAGGTGTTTTTTTTTTTTTTTTTTTAAACCACAGAAAATAACGTTTATCGCTTTCTGAAGACAGAATGTGTACATACAGATGTGTTTACATACAAATGTGTACATACAGGTGTGTGTGTACATACAGGTGTGTGTGTTTGTACTTACAGATGCGTTTACATACAAATGTGTACATACAGATATGTGTGTGTGTACATACAGATGTGTGTGTGTACATACAGATGTGTGTTTGTACATACAGATGTGTACATACAGATGTGTGTGTACAGATAATCACTCATTTGTATTTTGAGGGATTTCATATTTTCCATACCAGATGTGTGTGGAGTGTAAGATACTCAGTACTTTAGTATTTATTCATGTCTTTAAGGTTTCTCTAAATATCTGATGGCAGACAGAGAGGAAAAGTTGTGGCACAATCATTATTCTGAGCTGCTGAGTGCCTTAAATAAGGAATAAAACACTTCTTGTTTGGTTGATTATGTTCCAGTAACAGCTCAAAAGTTATTTCTATCATATGTTATATATATATATATATAGCATGTATGTTTAATGATGTGAAATGTCTAAAACAAATCATTCCATCATTCTCTCTCTCTCTCTCTTCCCCTTCCTCTTTGTTTTTTGCATATGACTGTAACTATTCTCTCTCTTCCTCTTCCTCTCTGTCTCTCCCCCCCCCCCCCTCTGGACTAAAAAACACAGCTTGTAATTGTATTGTTGTTTTTTTAACCATATCTCCATTTTTCTGACTGTTTACTAGACTCTCGACTCCTTCCACACATTTATAAACATCACCTTACGGATCATCTTTCCTTCTGAATCCGAATTCAACAGCGCCGTGTTACGAAGGTCATTATCAATAATACTAAATCCTTCGATAACTAAATTCAAATGAACAGATTTATTTTCTATCAGTGTCTTTGTACATGATGTGTCTCGTATGTGCTCCAATAAAAACTAAAACAAGCGGCCAAAGTTTCCGTTTTTCTTCGCTAGATTTTATTTTATTCCTTTTACACTTAATGATTAGAAAATGTAGTAATAAATAAAACCTTCAATGTGGGGTAGGGGTTTGATTTAATCCCAATAAACACGTTTAAGAGTTTTTTTCCGTGTGTTTTATGTTTAGAAATGCGGCTTTTATTTTGAAACGCATGTCAAACTTTTCGCGTCTACGCATGTGCAGGGCCAACCCGGAAACGGCCAGTCATTGTGACACACGTGTGTGTGTTTATTGTTGACTTTGGAGAATCATGCAGTGTGTGCGGATGTTGTGCGCGTCTCACAGATGTGTCCTGAACATCTGCAGCGTCTTCGCTTCGTGTAGATCACCTGAAAAAACGCTCCGGTTCTTTAGAAAAGACTCTGTTTATTGTAAAAGGTGCTCATGTTCATCAGTAAGAAAGTGTTGGAGTTGTGGTTCATCTGCTCAGCTGTTCTTCTGCTCCTCATGTAACTCCATACAGCCTCCTCAGGAAAAAGCTACTTACTTTGAGATCTTAAACTGGTAAGTTTCATGTGTTTAATGTTTAATGTTCAATGCAAATGTAAATAATACAATTCCAATCCAGCTTGACGTGACAATCACATGATGAACATCAACGTTTGTTTAACTTTTAGTGATCAAACGTTTGCTTTGGACACTCAGGAGCTTCAGGGAAAATACATAGAGCTGCAGAGATCTATGCATCCTGACAACTTCAGCCAGAAATCACAGGTACTGAGCTTGGAGTAGAGAGAGAAAACGTGAGAGCAACACTGCCCTCTGCTGCCAGTCTGGGGAATTACAAGCCAACCTCACAGAAGTAAATGAGCTCTTTTCCAAAACGCTATAAATCCATTTTAATAGTTTTTATGAAAATGCTTTTTTTTTTTTTTTTTTTTTTTTTTTATTAACCAAGACCCACACATTTTGTTTATATTCAATTTATCCTGTTAAAATGGTCTGTTGGCTCAGTCTGAGCATGTATTGTTAAATGAAACAACAATTTTGTTGAATATAAATTCAGAGTTTCTTTTTAATTAATTAATTAATTAATTTATTTATTTTTATAAAAAGAGACATAAACCAACAAGAAAACATGCAACATGTGACATCAGGGAAATAAATAACTTCCGAATAATATAAATAGTAAAAAATAAATAGTAAAAAAAAATTAATGGCTCATCCAGGCCATCGAAATTGTTATTACAGTTAAAAACACTCATTTTGAAGACTGCACACAAACAAACATCTCTCGCCTCAGACCGCCGCTATGTTGGATTGCGTCGAGCGCTCACCGGATTCTGATCGGTCGAGAGGACATATGTAGCGTTTAGGCAAAAAAACAGGTTTGGCGCTTATCGCGATTTGGAAAGGAACTGCATCTTGCAGTACATTTTAAACAAGGAAATATAGCGTTTTTGCATGAAACATTGATGGAGCAGTAAATAGGTTCACAACACAGCAAAATGACATGACAAACTAGTTTTTTTTTTATTTTGGCGTTTATCGCATTTTGGAAAATAGCTCTTCAAATACACCCCTCACGTTTAGAATCAGAATCAGAAATCAGATCAGAAAGATCTTTATTGCCAGGTACGTTTTCACATACGAGGGATTTGTTATAGTACAGAAGCTCCACAGTGTAACAGAATGACATTGACAAGACACAAACACACATGGGAAGCCGTGGCCTAATGGTTAGAGAGTTTGACTCCTAACCCTAAGGTTGTGGGTTCGAGTCTCGGGCCGGCAATACTACGACCGAGGTGCCCTTGAGCGAGGCACCGAACCCCCCCCCCCCCAACTGCTCCCCGATAAATAAATAATGTAAGAATAGTGTTGTGTTCCATGTATGTCAAGTGAATACATATTTGTGTAAATATTTTATTACATCTTTTCATGTGACAACACTGAAGAAATGACACTGTGCCACAGTGTGTGTTCAGCTTGTATAACAGCTTGTTGTCCCTTCAAAATAACTCAACACACAGCCATTAATGTCTTAACCGCTGGCCACAAAAGTGAGTACACCCCTAAGTGAAAATGTCCAAATTGGGCCCAAAGTGTCAATATTTTGTGTAGCCACCATTATTTTCCAGCACTGCCTTAACCCTCTTGGGCATGGAGTTCACCGGAGCATCACTGGTTGCCAATGGAGTCCTCATAAGTTCCTGCATGACGACATCACGGAGCTGGTGGATGTTAGAGACCTTGCGCTCCTCCACCTTCCAGCACCATGCATGACTGTAGGCAAGATACACTTGTTTTTGTACTCCTTGCCTGGTCTGAACCAAATAAGTTTATCTTGGTCTCAACAGACCACAGGACATGGTTCCAGTAATCCATGTCCTTAGTCTGCTTGTCTAGAGCAAACTGTTTTCAGGCTTTCTTGTGCATCATCTTTAGAAGAGACTTCCTTCAGGGATGACAGCCATGCAGACCAGATTGATGCAGTGTGCTGTATGGTCTGAGCACTGACAGGCTGAACACCCTCTCCTCTCCTCTCCTCTGCAGCAATGCTGGCAGCATCCGTACGTCTATTTCCCAAACACAACCTCTGGATATGACACTGACCACGTGCACTCAACTTGTCTGGTGGATCATGGCGAGGCCTGTTCTGAGTGGAACCTGTCCTGTTAACTGTCCTGCTATATGGTATTGGTCACCATGCTGAAGCTCATTTTTAGGGTCTTTATGTAGAGCAACAATTTTTTTTTTTTCAGATCCTCAGAGAGTTCTTAGCCATGTTGAACCTCCAGTGGCGAGTATGAGAGAGTGAGAGCGATAACACCAAACTTAACACACCTGCTCCTTGATCACACCTGAGACCATGTAACACTAACGAGACACATGACACCGGCGAGAGAAAATAACTAATTGGGCCCAATTTGGACATTTTCACTTAGGGGTGTACTCACTTGTTGTGGCCAGCGGTTTAGACATTAATGGCTGTGTGTTGAGTTATTTTGAGGGGACAGTAAGCTGTTATACAAGCTGAACACTCACTACTTTACACTGTAGCACAGAGTCATTTCTTATTTTAGTGTTTTCACATCAAAAGATAGAATAAAATATGTACATAAATGTGAGGGGTGTACTTACTTCTTTGAGATACTGTATCCTGTAGGTTTTGTACGATGTCAGTATCTTCCCTGCGTTCAGCTTTTCTGAGTGAACTCGTAAACTCTAACGATAGAAAAGGAAGATTTTACTAATATTAATCGTTCTCAGAAGTCTTCAAGGCATGGATCCTACAAGACGGAAACATTCCCCCGAGACTCGCGTGTCTCCTGTCTACAGTCCCATGCAACTTCTAGCCGGAACACATGATGCAAGAGAGACCCATTCCTACTACAGGTTGCCGTGGTAATAGCGTGTCCGTGTGCGGTGAGGCTATCGGCAACGTATCATACCATACTAGACGGAGGAGACGCTGGACACGCCTACATCTAATCGCTGTTGTTCATTTCACCAGCAGTCACTAATTCTCACTGAAAGCAAATGATTCTCCGGTTGATTTGTCGCAGTACGTGCGAACGTGACGCTAGCAGACGTTATCCGGCGAGTAAATGATGGCTCTAAATGGAGTCACGTGATCAGCGACGATCCTCAAACCATGACATTTCAAAACAGATAGTGAAAGCAGCTCAAGAAGACCTTCATCACAGCATTACAGCACCTCCAGCAGGCTGAATCTGCAATGGCAGAAATAAAGCTTCTTCAGACCTCAAGCTGATCTCCAAACCTGTAACCTCAGCTTCCTGTTATCATCTGACCTGAAGAGTGGAACCTGAAGTGCTCTGCTGCTGCTAAGAGTTTGTGTGTGTTTGTGATTTTTGATTTGCTTTTCAGCTCAACACGAATGCAAAGAATGTTTATTTGCCTTCCTGTCAGTTTAACCTGTCCTAAGAAGGTGCTTCTGACTGTCGAGTTTGTCTTTCAAACCATTCCGAGCGTCTTGCACACGGATCCGATGCCAGTGTCCAGGTTACCGATTGAACCCGCCGTCTGATAGCAGTCCCATAACCCTTGAGGTTTATAACTCCGCCCACTTGTTTAACAGACCGCTAAGATCCCTTTGCTGTTTTTGAAAAGACTAAACGCTTACGGGTTTGCAAAGTTCTTAAAAGTTCTCAAGCTCTCAAGACTCTGAAACGGTTCCTCCTCCACATCCTGCCGGTTCTCTCTCATCTCCCTGGTGTTATCCTTCCCGACACCCATCTCTCACCTCGTCCCTGCTCCGCCGAGATCCGCCTTACTCCCTTCCCCTCTGCCGTCATCCAAACACAGAGACACCTGAGAACATCGGAGAAAGAATCCAATTATCGACGTGGCCGAGGACTCGTGACCGGAGAGAGCAGCTGTGAGCTTGGGGATTGTTCTGAAACTGTGTGATAGATGTGAACGAGTAGCTGTGAGCAAAACGTGAGAGTTTTAGATTACTTTTTTCCCCCTTTTGTGAACTTACAAAAGAACGATTTCCTTTCGACGCCCCGTGTTTGACTGCCGAGTTATTTTTAACGTCAGATTTTTACATAATGAGTTTTCATTCATTTGGATGCTTTTTTTTTTTTGTATCTCTTTGTTCCAGACAGAACAGAGATATTCTGAAGAGCAATCAGCCTTGATAAACAAAGCCTACAGGACCCTACAGAAACCTCTCACACGGAGCGTCTACTTGGTAAGAGGAGCTTTTTCGTAAAATCTCAAAGTAGCTTCCTGCTTTCCGTACAAAATACGTTTCTTTGCGAGTGTCATCGCCGGTGATGTTTATTTTTTATGTCTTCGGCTTGTCAGATTCGAAGCATAAAATAATGTCCTAATTATTCTAGGGATTATTTTTTCCCCCCCTGCTGCTGCTGCCAAGGGCACAGTTCCAGTGTTTGTACATTTTCACAGCCATCTTGTGATTGTGCTCGAATTTTTTTTATGGACAAAATTAAGCACTTTAGGCCCAGTATACTTTGAGAAACACAGTATAATACGATTGGAATGTAAAGCTTGCGAACTGCCTAAATGCTATAATAGGACAATACATGCTGCATATGATTCAGTACATCCTGCATACGATTCAGTACATCCTGCATACGATTCAGTATGATTCATTACATCCTGCATACGATTCAGTACATCCTGCATACGATTCAGTACATCCTGCATACGATTCAGTACATCCTGCATACGATTCAGTACATCCTGCATACGATTCAGTACGATTCAGTACATCCTGCATACGATTCAGTATGATTCATTACATCCTGCATACGATTCAGTATGATTCATTACATCCTGCATACGATTCAGTACATCCTGCATACAATTCAGTACATCCTGCATACGATTCAGTACATCCTGCATACGATTCAGTACATCCTGCATACGATTCAGTACATCCTGCATACGATTCAGTACGATTCAGTACATCCTGCATACGATTCATTATGATTCATTACATCCTGCATACGATTCAGTATGATTCATTACATCCTGCATACGATTCAGTACATCCTGCATACGATTCAGTACGATTCCATACATCCTGCATACGATTCAGTACATCCTGCATACGATTCCATACATCCTGCATACGATTCAGTACATCCTGCATATGATTCCATACATCCTGCATACGATTCAGTACGATTCAGTACATGCTGCATACGATTCAGTATGATTCCATACATCCTGCATACGATTCAGTATGATTCATTACATCCTGCATACGATTCAGTACATCCTGCATACAATTCAGTACATCCTGCATACGATTCAGTACATCCTGCATACGATTCAGTACATCCTGCATACGATTCAGTACATCCTGCATACGATTCAGTACATCCTGCATACGATTCAGTACATCCTGCATACGATTCAGTACGATTCAGTACATCCTGCATACGATTCAGTATGATTCATTACATCCTGCATACGATTCAGTATGATTCATTACATCCTGCATACGATTCAGTACATCCTGCATACGATTCAGTACATCCTGCATACGATTCCATACATCCTGCATACGATTCAGTACATCCTGCATATGATTCCATACATCCTGCATACGATTCAGTACGATTCAGTACATGCTGCATACGATTCAGTATGATTCCATACATCCTGCATACGATTCAGTACGATTCAGTACATCCTGCATACGATTCAGTACGATTCAGTGCATCCTGCATACGATTCAGTATCTTCTGGACTACGATTCAGTACCCACTGCATTCAATTTAGTACCTACTTCATAAGATTCAGTATCTGCTGCGTTTGATTCAGTAAAAAATGTAAACGATTAAATATCTTCTGCATGCAATTCAGTACCTACAGTGTTCAATTCAGTAAATAATGCCCCCGAATCAGTACTACTACGAACGATTCGGTAGCTGCCGCTCGGCCGTTTATGTGTGTGTAGTGTTAACACAATCCGGACAGACTGCACTACATCCATTGCCACGTGACCTGCGATGATTATTATTATTTTTTTTCTTTTTAAACCATTAACATTTCAGAACGCTGTTTTCACTCTGATGCTGGAGACTCAATAAAAGAGAAAGATAAATGTCCCCTTGCAAAAAAACACCATATCCAAGATTATATGCCTTTCTTTAATCTGTTTATCATTACTCCCAAGATTATATGAGATATGTTACATTTGCCACCGAAGTCGAAGTGAAAGAGCTGTTACCATAGTGACAATAGCCTGTTTACATAAACATTTGCGCTGTTGTAAAAATCTGCTGACCAATCAGATTTGAGAACTCATTGCGGTATAAAGTACAGCTACTGATCTTGATGATGATGATGATGATGATGACGAATCTCAGCTGCAGTTACAAGGAGTCGAGCTGGACGAAGGCACAGACGCCGCGGCAGATCCAGCTTTGCTATTAAAGGTCATGGACGTCAACGAGAAGCTGGCAGAGACCCAGAGCCTCGACGAGGTCAGGGCTGTAGGCCAGGAAGTGCAAGGTGAGCACAGCTACACAACACGATTTAAAAAATAAAATAAAATAAATAAATAAATAAATAAATCTGCCGAACATTTTTACACCCACACGTAGGCCTTGTTTATTTGACTTTTCGTGTACGCTTTAAAGAAACGCTCAAGGCTACGTTTTCATTTTCACTCTTTTTTCTTCTTCTTCTATCTTTAGCTATTTGGATATTTATTTCGGCCTAGCGTGTTCTTTTAAAAATAAATAAATAAATAAATAAAAGTTAAGAGGATTTAAAAAAAAAAAAACAAAACAACCAAAAACAAAACAATCTTTTTCTGTGGTATTCCCATCTCCAATCGTTTAAAAGCAGGGCCCTGTAAATACACATGATCTTTTCTTTTCTCCTCCAGTGACCTTGAAAAACCTGACAGAACAGATGAATACATCGCTAAACAAAGGTATCCTCCTAATTTCCCCTTTTTCGCTCCTTGTAAATTTGAGATCAGTCGAAACACACGACCGAGGTCACGCTCACGCGAGGGAGCTCGTTTCCTTGACTCGTCTGAAAAAAAAAGGTGATTTCTTTTTAAGATTTATTTCATTTCTTTGTTATATTCTAACCCCAATTTTCCCAGGGGACCTGAAGTCAGCCAGAGAGCTCCTGATTCAAATGAAATACTTTGCAAATCTGGAAGAGAAGGTAAAGGAGAAACTGAGGGAGAACTTTTGAGGTGGTGGAGAAGGAACGGTTCGACGCTTCGAAAGTAAAAGTGCTTGAACGTGTAAAAGATGAACATCATGTAAATTAAAATCTATTTTTAATCCGTGTGGTTATTTTGTGCTGTAATGGTTGGAAACAAACAATAGGGAGAATTAGGATACACTCTCACTCATTTTCTACCGCTTATCCGAACTACCTCGGGTCACGGGGAGCCTGTGCCTATCTCAGGCGTCATCGGGCATCGAGGCAGGATACACCCTGGATGGAGTGCCAACCCATCACAGGGCATACACACACACACACACTTTCATTCATCAATCACACACTCTATGGACAATTTTCCAGAGATGCCGATCAACCTACCATGCATGTCTTTGGACCGGGGGAGGAAACCGGAGTACCCGGAGGAAACCCCCGAGGCACGGGGAGAACATGCAAACTCCACACACACAAGGCGGAGGCGGGAATCAAACCCCCAACCCTGGAGGTGTGAGGCGAACCTGAATTAGGATACAAACGGTAGAAATATTTCTTGCTAAAACATCCTGAAATCACAAGTCAAATCTGCCTCCAATGTTGGAAAAATTCAATTATTAACCGAGTTAAACAGATTTTGATCACATGCAGATTATCGGTGTAAACGAGTACGTTGTTCCAAATGAACTCGAATGTGCTCGAAATGGATACAGATATGAACACATGGTGCAATCATTTTAGTCTGCTTAGAAAACTTAACAGGACACAAAGTCCAATATGAAGCACGTTGGATGAATTAAAAGACCATGTAAACAATTACCATCAAATTTTCATTTCCTTAAAGCCACTCCCACTTAAGCCACGCCTACTTTGGGTGTTTTGGTTTTGCCAAAACGTTTAAAGTTGATGTCGTGTAAAGTCTGAGACACAAGTGCTAGTGTCCTGTTATATAACTTATATATATAGTCATTTATAGCTGCTATACTATATATATATATATATATATATACACAAACAGTTGTATGAAAAAGTTTAGGAACTTTTATTTATTTTTTATTTTTATTTATAAATATTTTGGTGTTCGGATCAGCAATTTTATTTTGATCGATCAAATAACTGAAGGACACTAAAGTAATATTTCAGTAGTGAAATGAGGTTTATTGGATGAACAGAAAATGCACAATGTGCATCAAAACGAAATTAGACAGATGCATAAATTTGGGCACCCTTGCCATTTTGTTGATTTGAATACCTGATTAATTGGAACACACAATTGGTTTGGTGAGCTCATTAAACCTCGTCACACTAACTATTCTCTCTCTCTCTCTCTCTCTCTCTCTCTCTCTCTCTCTCTCTCTCTCTCTCTCTCTCTCTCTCTCTCTCTGACATTCAAGACACCTTCTACCTTCTCTGAATGTTACACAAACCTCTAACAAAACCTCCACCACACCAACGATCTGTTTTTTTCTTTACATTTTTAGATGATACACATCATCATAGCACAAGTACCTGGGAAGCAGCCGTTACTATAGCGACAATAAGCTCATTAATAATCCACCATGGTAAAGATGGAACTGGCCAATCAGAATCGAGAATTTCTCAAAAACAATTATAATGAGTAATTAAATACAACAGACGCCGTATATTAATTAAGGCTTACTGTACGTTACAGAATAAGAGTTCCCATAAATGTAAACCTTAAAAAAACAAAAAACAAGAGACATGTTTTACTTAAGGTTTTCGACTCGACTCTTCCCGCAGTACCGGCTGTGATTAATGCGTCTTATTAGACTGTAATGTGAACTGATTCATTAGGCTGTAATTGGAGCAAGTTTCTGCTCGATTGTGTCATTACTCCGGACACACAGTAAAACATCGCACCCTTATTAGATACAGCCTCAGCAAAATTGTTTTATTGCACCGGTTCGTAGCGTCGCTTAGGGTGGGGGATAAACTAAATTATGTAGAAATCCACTTAGCAATTCAAAGATTTATGATTGTGTGTGTGTTTGAGAGATAAACGTGAGTGTGTATGTGTTTGAATACCCGAGTCAAGCTGTAGAGGGAACCCTGTCACCTGAAAATGACGCAGTGACACTGCGTTTACCTGCAACACGTTTTCCCACCCATAAAAAAAAAACGTAAAACATGATTATATAAAGGCACAATTAAAGATCGGATTCCAGCATCCAGGGTAAAATGATCTGTCAGAGAAGAACCTGTCAGACAGCATTTCATTAAAATCTTAATTAATTCTTAATCAAGAAGCAAAACAAACATCCGAAGACACAGGAAAAGCCCGAGCTCCCAACAGGATGGTTGTGAAGCCGGCGGTCTGTCCTGTGGTCACAGGCCTCGGCTGCTTGTTTATTAAGTGCAGAACGTCTTCCTCACGTAGCTGAGTTTTCCTTCACCGAGACCCCATTTACTTAATGCATGCAGATTGGCTGAGGATTAAATGTCGCCCACCCACGGCAGTAGAGAGAGAGAGAGAGGGAAAGAGACAAACAGAGAGAGAGACAGAGAGAGACAGACAGAGAAAGAGAGAATGAGAGAGAGAGAGACAGACAGAGAAAGAGACAAAGAGAGAATGAGAGAGACAGACAGAGAAAGAGACAGAAAGCGAGAGACAGACAGAGACAAATAGAGAATGAGAGAGAGAGGCAGAGAGAGACAGACAGAGAAAGAGACAGAGAGTGAGAGACAGACAGACAGACAGAGACAAAGAGAGAATGAGAGAGAGCGAGACAGAGAGAGACAGACAGAAAGAGAGAATGAAAGAGAGAGAGGCAAAGAGAGAGAGAGAGAGAGACAGAGAGCGACAGAGAGAGATGTGGGCTAATTATTATTCAAGCTGTAATCGGGAAATGTGTACCATGCTCCCAAATTAATGAAAAAATGTGACTGACCAATTCCAGAGTCATCGTTTTGCTCTACCAACTCTTTGAAATTGAGTTTGAGAGAGAGAGAGATAGAGAGAGAGAGAGAGAGAGAGAGAGAGCTTTAAAGAAAAACAGTGCCTCGAAGAGAAATTGACTTGGACGGCACACAGGAGGGCACCGAGCAGGAGCCTGTGTTTGTTTTTAGCTTCTCATTCCGACTCAGACGAGGAACCGATAAACATGCAGTAAGCTTTATTGTTTGTCACAACATGAGAGAAATGTACCAATACAGACAGACAGACAGACAGACAGACAGACAGACAGACAGACAAAATAAATCTAGAATAAAACAACTGGTAGGATAATAAACAGAGGCGCTGCTGGATATTTTGGGTTCCCGGTCAGGTCGATCCCTCTGACACTGAACAGCTTTCGCTCCATGGGGTCTCCTTTAGCCTGCCAACTGTTTAACCTTAATCCTGTCCTCGTCTTTACCTCCATTGACGACACTCTGGCTAGTCCGTCACAGTTCTTCTCAGAGCATCACAAACACGTGCGCGTCGGTAGTGATTTTAAAATGACCACAGATGAGAAAAACTTCTTCCTAAAAACTTTAGGTTTAAGTTTAATTTCTAAGCTTTTACGATGAATACCTCGGTATCTAGGTACGGCATGAACGTCGTACGTTACGACGTCACTGGATCTCAGCTACGTGTGTATCTGCAGGAAACGGAACATTAAATATTTACCTAGATATTTTTCGCTGCTCACAGAGGCTAGCTTAAAGCTTACGCAGGTATTAATGCTAATTACCGATCAGAGGACTCAGAATTCCTCCTTTACACTTTAATTTCCTTGACGCTTGGCATTTATACTTTCAGATTATTAAAATTCTTTGCATAGTTGCTAGTTTGCTTGTTCTATTAGGGCATTTAAAAAAAAAATCTTTAATTTGGTACACGAACATGAGGTGTGGATTAGCATAGGTCCAGCGGTTTATGATGTTTTTCCGTCGCTTCTTTTGGAGACCGTATTACATTTCAGAGTTGCAGCAACAGTCACCTTAATTGGCGGCGCAGAAATTTCAAAGCAGGAGATAACAGGCGCTTGTCAGGGGAACGCATCCTGCTCCTGCTTCACAAACCCGTAGACGCGATAACGATAATGACGCTTTCCCCCCCCTGTTCTTATATAAAGATATTTTCCTCAACTTTTTAAAGATTCATGAGATCTTCTTGACGCACATATTGAGGGAACTGGGACGCTCTCTGCTTTTTTTTTTATTTGTACGTGATGTTCCTGCCGTAGGTGTCTGTCTCACCGTGGCACTTTTCTGTCGAAATGAAGATCGCAGGAAGGATTCTGGGAAGGATTGAGCGATGAGATGCTTCTCGAGGATGCAGTAGGGGTTTTGTAGACAAAGTTACGGTCCAAAATCTTCCAAATCTTTAGATTTCGGTATTAAAGACGTTGTCTCGCAATTTTGCACTGAAAACATATACGAACCTCATTTTACAGTCTGATCCCACCGATTTATT